>NC_052540.1:5485208-5786250 GCF_016699485.2 Gallus gallus
TGTAGCAGAAAAAGAGTACATCAGAGAGCAACATCACAGACTTTTGTTATATTTTCCAGAATTAACCACTGCTGTTACGGGTGCTCACTGTTGTAAAACATGCAAAAGATAAGTCCTCAGCCTTAGTAGGAATTTTGAAATAAGAATAAAAAGTAGAAGGCACAACGGTCCTGAAGAAGCTCCACAACACTTCAGTTGGCAATGCAACAGACCCCAAAAGACAGCTAAAAATCAAGAACTTTAGCAAGAATTCAGTTATAACTCAGTTACAGAATTTAGCCCAAAATGATGCAGAACAACTATTCTTCCCAGAGAATTACAGTTGCCAGTTGTCCCAAGATATACCTGGGTATGGTACTGTGGTGGCTGAATTAAGTACTGGAACACAGGATGTGTCTGATACACAGAAAGTAACAAATTAATATTAGAAATATATATGCATATGTGTTTGGCTTTCATTTATATGTTTTGATAGATGAGTTTCATAAGAGAATAATTAGTTTTAGTTTACACATACAGCCATTTTCAATTATTGTATAATAGAAAAAACTTATTGATGCAATTTACAATAGATATGTGAATTATAATTCTTTTAAATGATTTTCATGATAGCAAGTAATGTGGTTAGGTCCTACTAAGCTGGTACAACCAATGGCAGAAAATGCAAGGATCAGACATCTGTCTAAACTTCACAACCATCTATCTTATTAGAGCTACTTATCTCTGCTAGTTTTGATGTAAGCATCACTTCTTCATGAACAAGTTCCTTGTCAACGCTTGTGTGTTAGCTTCACTTTTGTGACCTGCAACTGAGCTACAGGTATTGAGTAACTGCTGAAGTTAATGAAGTTAGAAAGAAAGGCAGAAACTGCAGCTCAGTCTTCCCATCCCTCCTCGTATCAGAGATCAGCCTTCCTGTTCTTTGTTCATCTGTCTGTTCCATGCAGAAGGTCTCTTGCCTTGAGCAGGGCTTGTACTGAGCTGCCCCCGGGAACAACACTGCGTTCCCTCTCGGTGGTGTTAACCCTGAGGAGATGGCTGGTGCTCTGGCGGCAGACCTTTAGATAGGAGGGCAGGCAGGAACATTAATCACCACCATGTAGAAGGATTTCTATGAGAGGCATACTATTTTCCAAGGCTCTTCTCAGCTGTCCACTTTGAGATATTTGTAGAAAATAAATTCTATGAAATCCTGACTATTTAATGCAACTCCTATTAATAGAGGATGAAACTCCATTCATCCTTTCAAAGACAGAGAAACAAACATTTATTAAGAAGAGCAGTCTGATAATATGAAACTCAATCCAACTGTTAGGCTGCCTGAAAAATTAATTCTGAATTTTCTACCACAGCCTGACTCTTGCAGCCTCTGCCTGTGCCATTGCTAGGTACTCATTCCTTATTGGAGCTTTCCACATCCACACACGCATGCCTGTATCAGTAAAAAATGTCCACTGGCAGAGAACGTAGCACAGAAAGGATATGAAGCATGGAACCTTTTACCAGTTATCTTTTAACCAGAAGATGGTGACTACAAAAGAAAGGCGGGCATTTGACTCATATTTGACTCCCAGAATTACTTTCTCTCCTCCCTCATGGACCTAACATACACGCTGCATTTCAAAAAACATTTTGTCTGTGATTATTTCAGTTCTAGTTGTTGGTAACACACCTACACCCTGTGGTTGTTAGAGAGACACTGAAATTGTACGTATTCAGAGCCTTTACATGGGTGTTTTTGTTTGTTTAATCCAGAGGGAGCGCATGGACATTGGGCAAGGGGGAATAAAAAAGTAACTTCCAGAATACTTGTAAAGGATAACCCGTGCCTTAATCCAGAGCTAAAGAACTATCTTCCAGACTAAGGATCAATGAAAACATGATTTCCTTCAGCATAGTGACTAGCCATAATAACTTTTCCTTTAACTCACAGCATTAGGAGTCAGCTTTCCTTTTCTGAATGAAGTGTTTAAGCTGCACAGTGGCAAAGAAAAGCTTAAAATAGGACCACTAAAAAGGGGGCAAATTGATAATATTTTTTGGGAAAGTTTTGAAGAGCTCTGTGGTACAGTTCTGTCTCTCTTATTCCAGCCCCAAAGGTAAGTATTTTTGTTTGTTGATTATCTTTTAAACACTGAAAGCTTATACCAAATATTCATACATGTTTGGTTTAGACAGGAACATTTTGAATTTGAAGAGGGAAGCTTTGGTACTCTGTGGTAATTATTTAAAAACAGATACACTAGATATGCTGTAGAGGATAAAAAGCACAAAGATTCTCTAAAGAAAACTTCATTTCTTTTCTACTCATTCTGTCCATTGCAAATAAGAAAATTTACATCCTTTCCTTTTCTTGCTTGGCTTTATCTTCAGTAGAAATAGCTGCCTGAATAATGTGTTCTGCATAAAATTTATGAGAAAAAAGCCCCACAGACTTGAGGAGCTCGCCTATTTTATTTCCGGTGGAACACACTTTCTGCTTGCATTTGATATTCAGAGAGACATTGTAGTCAAAAGTTATAAGGAGAACTAGTGACCAAGGAACAAACACAGGAGAATAAAAAGAGAAACCTAATCCTAGAATCTCTAATCAAAGAATAACCTAATTTTTACATAGTGACACTTTGGCTTTAGGGAGATAATCATTTATGTTTTGTCAATTACTGCATATTACTGCATTTTCCCCACTCTTTTTTTTTTTTAAAGCTTGGAAATTAAATTAGTGAAATTAAACTTTGTGTTACTCTATAAGCAACAAGGTAAAAATTGGTCTAGTTTTAGTTACAAAATACACAACCAAATCTACTTGTTCTGCTTCACGACATAAATATGGCCACAGGGTACTTCTAATGAGTCATGTGCTAATAAGAAATACAATAGCAGAAATACTGCAAAATATTCGTCTGAAAAAAAAATTGATGTTCCCTCAATACCCAAAATAATGGGTATTTTGTCAAAGTAAAACATGCAGTTTTGGTCCGTTGGTCTCTGTCCCACGTCACGTGAAAATCCTGAGGGAACTGCAAGAACTCTGATCCAAAGTATTAATTTGAAGAAAACTAAAATTGCAATTAAAGGGAGAGAAATGTAGACAGGCACAGATATAGAACCTTTGGTTTGTTCATTTTTGTAAAGGCATATTCACAGTTCACTGCAGTGTTGATTCCTACGTTGCAACAAGGGCAAGACTTCCCCACTTCTTTGTAGCACTTGAACAGAAGCTCAGTTCTTTCTGATGGAGGACCCTGATGAATACTTCAGGCAAACGTTTCACATGTCAAACTCCGCTAATGTATGCCAAAATGGCAGCGAGCAACACAAGTGGGACCACTGGTATGGCTAATGTCAGTTCAGGCAATACCCGTAAGACATTTGCAGTATACAGTGCTGGATGAGTGCAGTCTAGTACTGGACGATAAAGCGTGGACTTCTCATTAAATCTTTAAAAAGTATTTTCCCTCCTGTAGTATATTAGGCAATACAGACAAATAGCATTGTCTTCCTGGCCTTCTCAGTGCCATATTTTGGCACAGACAATGAAGTAGATGCATGTAGAGAGCTGGGTGTAGCAGGTTCTGTAAGCTGGCCCCAGCTCTGCTACTAGTAAGAGGCGTAGCCTTAAGGCAACTCACCCTGCTTCCCCCTCCTCCTCACTGAATGCTCCTGTTGACTTGCAGACCAGAAAAAATATAGGAGAATCCAGAATAAATGACAAAAAAAAATCATCAGAGTATGAGACTGTACTACTACACATAACCTCCTGAAAATGGGCATCAGAGATGACAAGTAGTTACACCTTTCTTTTATGAAAAAAAACACAGAAGCATAACAAACAAAAACATAAAAAGAAGCATTCCTATCGGAAAAAAAAATCATGAAGCAAGAAGCAGACAACACTTCATTACTTAAGAAACTTAACAGCATTTTTCAGTGACAGGTAGGAGTCTCTTTTGGAGAAAGACAAGAAACAACTAGAGATATGCCACTGGAAAATACACTTTGATTTGCAGAAGCTCATTGCCTAAAACTGGGAGCTCAGCTCTGACATGCACCAAATAAGGGCTAAGGCTCACACATAGGCTGGGCACACCATTTCACTGGGAACTGCTGAATGCTGAACTCTTGAAAATTTAACTCAGTGTGTTGCTTTTTGTTACCAGAAACACTAAATCACTTTTGATTGACTCCAGTTAAAGCATTTATGCAGATCATTGCATATATATTACATGCAGCCTGCATACACTGTATGGAAGAATGTTTTTTACCAAACATGGTGCCTTCTTGCCAATAGGTCTTACCCAGTGATGGCAGAAAGTAAAATGAATAAACATGGCATTGGAAAAAATGATTAATGTGCTGCAATTCTGCTTCAAATTAAATTGGTGGAGTTCTGCCAGAATGATAGTTGAAGTTCAGCTTTGTATTTAAAAATAATTTCATTTTTTAACTTAACTAACAGAATCCTTCCTCTGAGAGAACTGCCGGCTTTGAGTCTTGGCCATAGCAAATTCTTCTTAGAGGTATAATCATAGAATAGAATTATAGAATCACTTGAGTTGGAAAGGAAATTTCTTATACACAGACTGAATCTGCCCTCCTTTAGTTTGAAACCATTTCCCCTTGGCCTATCACAGCAGACCCTGATAACAAGTCTGTCCCATTCTTCTCCCAGTCCCTTTCTCAAGTAAAGAGGCCTCTTCCACGAAAGCTCTTAT
This sequence comes from Gallus gallus, assembly GCF_016699485.2. NCBI lineage: Eukaryota > Metazoa > Chordata > Aves > Galliformes > Phasianidae > Gallus > Gallus gallus. The sequence continues at coordinate 5,489,924 of NC_052540.1, forward strand.
AGTCTTCTCCCATAGAAACGCAGCAGAACTCTTTCCAAGAGAATACATCAGTGCACATATAAAATTCACAGTTTTTGGCATAATGTTTTCTACAACGTACAAGCAAGAGGCACTGCAAGGAACACGGCAGGGGGATCCCTGCTCTAAGGTACCATGATCAGGGTACTGGAACATTAGAGCAAACAGAAATTGTTCCAGAAAGCCAATGTACAACAAACAGCGGTCACATCATACACGAATAGAGATAGCCCACATTCACAGTCAAATTTGTATTGCAGCGATTCCATCCATGCCAATGCTGAGCTGAACAGTTTGGCAATTAATTTCAGCACTCTAAGTTCCCAGTATTTTATTCTGTGTTGAACAGTATTTGCTATTTTCAGCTTGTGAAATCATGCAACTTGACAAATCCCATACTCTTTTGGTTAAAACTAAATAAATAAATAACTGTTTATACTCTTAACTTTGGGAAAAAACTTAATAGCATGATTCCTAAGCACCAAGCAATTCAAACCCACAAGTCAAATAAATACAAAATACTACTATTTTAAACCTGCCTAATTGTCAAGCCTCGCCTGAGTTTCTGAGGACCTAATGCAGGCTTCTAAATGCTGGGGCTTTGCAACACTTTAACAAGTCCTTCTTTGCAGGTTTAAGTTCAAGCCATGGTCTGCCTCAGAGGTTGCCTCGTCAATTTTGACTTGCCAAATCATATGTACACCATAGGAAAAAGTAATAGATCTCTAAAGATGAAACAAAAGACTGTAAAGACACATGTAAATCAGCATTATCAGCACTGGAAAAGTATGCACTGCCTTGACCAAAGGAAATAACTTGGAGTCAAAACACCACCAGATTGATAAAAGAGTTTAAGCCTCTTCTTAATTACCTGCTGCTTTAAATAAATTTTGTTCCCTTCATAGAATCACAGTAATAAGAAGGAAATGCATTTTGGGACTTGCCCTCCACAAATCAACTAACTGTTGTGCAGCACTGTCATTCTTCTGCAACATGACAGCCATTTCACAGGTGGCCATCAATTAAAAAAGCAGAATACTTGTTCCATGAAGGAGGGCAGTCTCAACATAAACACAAGGTTTTGCATCTTACCAGACAAAAGAAAAAGGAGTGACCTCCTTGCTAAGGTAGCAGCTGTGGTTCAATAAAGCTATGTAGCATCAAATACTTTAGCTGAAAAAGGCTCTTAGGCTGCAAGAGTGTTCCAAGGCCAAGTCAAAGCAAAGGGAATTGCTGAGAAGATGTGGAATAATAGGCACTACACACTTTTTCTGAAGTGCATATAGTCTAAGACAATTTTCTTCATTTCTGCAAGAGTTTCTACTAATAAAGCATTCAAAACAGAGAATAATGTTGCAGTCCCTGCAGTGCAGGAACTGGACAAGCTAAGAAAACCACTCCTTGCTCTGCACTGTACCCAGCTCCTGAAAAATCAGTATTTTATTTCCTTAGAATCAGACTACAGTCAGAGTCTGCCCTAATGAAGTCCAGTGGGTCTCCCTCCTGTCCCTCAGTTCTCAGTATGGGAAGTCTCTACAATCTTTTCTGTGAGCTGAGCACCAAGGGAGGGGTGAGCCATTTGCTAAGATGTTTGGCTCAATCATTACCCACTACTTTTTGTTTGCTGGGAAGAAATGTGAAGAAAGGAGAGCAGGGGAATATGAGCAAAAGGAAGATGCTCACCAAGCAGTTTTAGGAGGAAAATATTTCCAGGGAGCAAACATCTGATGATGATGACCCAGAGAAACAAGTCACACTTCAGTTTTTTAAAAAACAAAACCAATTTTACTTATGGTTAAGGACAGTAAAGGAGATCACGAAAAGCTGGCTGTTCACAGAATCCATCTGCTTCCTTAAGCACAGCCTACATGCACATGAGGATGGACGTGGACATTTTGCCATCAACCAATTGTAACTTAAGATATAGCCCCGATTAATTCCTTAACAGACTTTTTTTTTGTGAAATACGAAAATCTTTCCTGATGAGCACACCATGCTACACCACCCATTAGTTGGATTTTCAAACATTTTTCCTAAGTAAATTGTACACAATATCGACCCACAGTGTTTCACTTGTTCTCAGACATCTTTAACCATTCCATTTCATTTACACTTTAACTGAAAGCACTTTGGGATCAGGAACATCCTTTGCCCTAGTCCTACACTGATTTACACACAGTAAATATCACCATAGATGCTATGGTAATAAAATTACATAATTACTATTAATTTGGGTTTCCTATTGACATCAACAAAACCATCTCTCCATCCCATCAGCCTCTCCATGCTTCTCTCTGACCACCCTACAGATCACCTCTCCACACACCCCTCCCAGTGGGTATTTTATATTAACAGAGAGAAATGCAGATTTTCAGAATAAGAATATGCTGGTGAGAAAAGCTTTGCCTCAGTCCTCTCAGATTTCTTGGGCCTCTTTTATTGTGGCTGCCTGCATTTATATATATTTCTTTTTCTGGAGAGTGTAAAATTCTAAAACCTCATTGCAAAACTATGGTAAAAAAAAAAGAATAACGTGGCAACTGAGATAGCAGTTTTGGCAACAATTTCTCCTGCCCTGATAAGTGCAAAATTAATCCTTTTGTGCTGCAAGTGGGACAAGAATTCAAACAGGAAGATGGCACAGAACCAAAATCCTTCGTTCCTGCTTGACAAATTGTTTGCTTATGTAGGCACAAGTTGTTATGCTAGAAGCTCTTTAACAGTGGTGTTGAACAACCTTCTGCTGTTCATCAAAGGCTAGGCTATAATTCACACTGGTAAGAAAGCATTTTAATGTATTATTTAGCAGAATGAATATGAACATTTCAAGTTATTTAAGCTTTGATCCTGAGAAAGGATTTACCTACAAAGAAGCCCATTGTATTTGGGAAGACCTCCGGGTAATGAACAGGTGTATTTAAATATACTAAAGTGCATTTACACTTCCAGCTTGCAAAGTTTTCTACTCATTGTGGATGAACATACACAGATTCTATGATTCTTCAATAATTTCCTTCCCTACTATTTTCATCCTAGCTTTGTATATAAGCTAACGATGTCTTAGCTAAGATCAAGATAGGAAATGGATCTCCAGATCCATTCTCCATCTAGAAGATGCTTAAACTCATTATAACTCTTAGAGATCTGGTGAAAGCCATAGTTATTCTCTACATTTGCCATACACTTTTTTTTTTATTAGCAAGACAGTCAATATTTATGACATTGCTAAATGAGTATTCAGAGCAGTTTTATGTAGGAACTGGAGAATGTTTCCACAAACCAATATATTGAATGACCTAATACATACACTTGTAGTATCATAAGACACACTGTAATTAATGTAGAAAATCTAACATAAACATAAAAGACTATTTTGGTCTCAATTAGGTACATAGGCCTAAATTCAATCTTCTACAGAATTGCTCCTGTGATTAAAATTAAGTACATACACCATAATAGGATGTTTAGTAAATTGTTGATGTGTTTATTTTGTGAGGGAATTCTAGACTGCACAGTTACAAGGCAGAGAAGATTATGAGAATCATGTTAATGTTCTATGCTCAATGCAATTAATAAACAAGTTTAGCTGTACAGAATTCAGCTTATGACAGATGTGCTTGAAATCTTTGTAATTATAAAAATGTGATACAAAAAACTTAGATACATCTTATTATTGAAAGTAATCAAAATGAGTGCAGAGTTTGATTAAAAATACAAAGCTACCGTTTTAATAGTCACTTGAATAAACAGTGAAAGCTGGAGCAAGAAAGCCCTCATTCTGGTTAGCATGTCAAACTTATGGAGCTCCTCTTTGAACCTCCAGCGGCTGTCTCTGTGTATAGAAAGGGACTTCAATTAATGTCTCCCAGTAGCACTGAGAAACGGTTAAGTAAGAATTAATGGTTGGCGAGCAGCTAATTGTATCTGCATGAATCAAAGTTTGTAAAGCAGTTTACTTAAAAACAATCTTTAGAAAAAGGCAAACTTTTAAGAGGGCTTGATAAAAAGTAAAATGTAGTTTATTTGATTAGAGATATCCACAGGCCAGAGAACTTCAAATTTTGTTGGTTTGTGATATGGAAGACATGGGATCCCTAGAGAGACAAAAACAGCTTAAAGCTCTCTGTGGGAATCCTACATTAACATCATACCCTGACCATGAGAGAAGATGACTCCTAATCTTCACTAAACCCCACAAAGGCAGGGGAGCTGAGGTGTTCACTAAGTTAAAAAGACTTCACTAAGTTAAAAAAAAAAAAAAGATTTGTTTTTAATACTTAAGACCATTAGAAACCTCACACCCAACTGGGCTGGCAGGAAAAAGCAGAACCAGACACGCACATTCTTTCTTTTTCTTTTCAAACCAAGATGTAACAGCATATTTCCTGATACAGTCCCTACTCAGCAGAAGTGTTAGTATGGGATCCTTTTCAGAATAGCTGTTTGAGTCCAACAAACATGAAAGTGACAATTTACTTTGCAACAGCAGAACAGTACATTATATGTTCCCTTCAATGTAGATATTGTATAAGTTCTAGAGACGATCACAATTGAATTCTCTGTGCACTGTTATGAAATGTAAGAATAGCAATAGTGAAGTGTTACATTTTTGTTGTGCAGTGTTTAAGTGAGTGCTTATAAAACAAAACCCTACAGTTACTAGCATTACATGCATGTCCATGGGCTTGAAGATTTCATGTTTCTTGTCTGACCTTTTTGATAAACTACACTCCTGATGCCATTTTAGGCACAACTGTGAACAACACTATTAAAATGTTTTCATTGTTTCCTCCCAAATTAGTGCAAATACTGTTATGGACTCACAGCCACGTAGTAGTGGAAGGTCATAAAGTTCTGCTATACAATGTTTTTAATGTGGTCAATGCAACTTTCTCATCATGCTTCCATACCTGTGCGGTTTACATTGCTGGATTAGGTAGCACTCAATATCAATACAAGATCAGTTTCACGATCAGAAATTCAGTTTTTTCCACATCATCTTCCTCTTCATTTTCATATTTACTTAAAACAACAACAAAAAGCAAAACCTCTTCCTCCACAAATATCCTAATCTTCCAACTCAGAAGGATTCTTTGAAGCAAAAGAAGTATAATCAGACATTTTAAGGGCATAATTCCTCTCATACTGAGGTACACATCTAAAACAGATGAACAGCTCCTCTTATTTACTGACTGTAACATATCCAAATCAGACAATTCCCACCTTGCACAGGCACTAACTTCACCTTTGTTTGGAATGTCTAATTTTGCAGTGAGATGTATCTGGAACTCAGCAAGTACTTGAAGGACAGGGAAAGGCTGAGGGGAAAGCAACCTGCAGCGTACACTTACACACTGCAGTAAAACAAACCCTTCAGGATTCTGAAGGTCTTACGCTACATATAGAACACCTGTCCTGGCTTAGGCAGAAGATATGCGACATCTAAATTGTGGTGAAGCCTGAGATTACTTTGAACATCAATAATTTCCTAATTACCACAGGTATACACTACTGCTCCCCATATCTGAAGGGCTTGCAATCAGTTCTGCTGAATTTTAGTAAGACTGGGCATTAATTGCCAGAGTATTTTATGGCAACCACCAGCAAAAACATTCAAGACATGTTTCAAACCTGTTTTTGTAGTTTTTAATGTACCACAATGTAGAAACAAAACAAAAAATCCACGACCTTGAGAGCTTTAAGTAATTTAAAAAACCATGCCCTCTACCATCCTTCCAATCTTATGCTTGGTTACATGAGGTACAGCACAGGTTTAGAAATAAGACCTATTATAAAATTTCAAAGAATAGAATCTAGAAAGGAAGGCTGCAATGCAGTGTATGTGGCCTTTGTTTATCAGGGAAGGTATGGCATATGTGAAGACAGCCTAAAGCACACTGAATAGCACATTACTGTGACTGCATGAAAACATACATAAAAAGGTACAAAATAAAATTGACTTCTCATACAATGGTATAAAAGTGGTTATGGTCAATTTTATTGCTAATTGTTAAGTGTACAGCTGTTTATCTTTATTGCCTTTTGTTTAAGATCTAGTTAACTGCATATTTTACAAATGAACACACGGACTGGATTCAAGCAAATTTTTAATGCCGTGTCAAAGGGCATTGGTGACCTCTCTCTTCTTTTAAAACATATCTATTACTTTCCGCTAGAAGTTCTTCACAGAAAGAAACTTCTTTCTCATTATAAAGATTTCTGTTATTTACTCATTATTTTATTACACACTGCAAGAACAGAAGATTTTTGTTTCAGTAAAGCCAGTCTGAGTTGCGCATTCCAGATCATGAAGCAATTATGGCTAAGCTAAGAGGAAGTTAATAGCAATGTTATATTTGGTGAGTCTCCAAGCATGCTTTCAGTTTTGATAGCTTACAGAGGGATGGTCATTTCATGGAAGAGAAAATTCACTTACCACTTAAGTTACCATGCCAGATTTTTCACACTATCTCTAGTAATAACCAAACATACAAACCAATCCCACTACTAAACAATAAGCCTTGATTAAATACAGGAATTTAGCATCTTCAGTCTGCAAAAGAAGGCACATTATTATTGTAGTGATCTGGGGCGTATTAGAGAATAAGCCTCATGGAAACTCCCTCAAGTGAAGCAGCAGGGAGAACCACTTGCTTTTGCCTACTCTTTTGTAGCCCTGCAGTCCACGTGTTACCCAACCAAACAATGGAACAGTTCAGGAACTGATGCTTCCAGAAAAACCTTTCTTCCAAGCCAGTTTATCAAATTAATCAATTTCAGTAAAACAGGGTGGATATTGAATTAGATATATAGTGAGAACAAAAGGTTTTCTTAGTTATGTAGTTTTAATACCTGAAAGAATTGTATGGCAACAGTCCAAGCACTGGTTCCAGAGTAATTTTTATTAGGTTGAAATCTCTTGTTGGAATGAATCATTACAGATGGTTGCCTTTACTGTTTCTACAGATCCTCTTTCCCATGCACTCACTGACCTCTCTGACTTTCTGACTAAATCTAATAGTGGAGCTATCCAAAGATATCCTTGGAAACTTACAATCTAGCGACACAAGAGGAATATGTTTCCAAATACTGCAAGACAGCTATCCCCAAGGATCTTTCCTATGGTAGTCCTGGCAAGTAAGGAAGCTGCTACAGTTCTATTTTATACTCAAAAAACATCCAAGAAGTGAAGGAAGTAGTGCCAGAAAATATGGCCTAAAATATTAGAGGATGACAGAACGAATCAGAAGTTTTTCATCTGGTAAAAAAAAAAGTTTGAGAACCTGCCATTCAAGGTAGCTTGTATGCTCTCTTATTTTCACCACAATTAGCTTTAGAAGAATTTAATTTTAACTGCTGATATGCATACACACACAATACAAATCTGTTTTACTCTAACTTTCTAAACTTGCTTTAAACAGGAGATTTGCATAATCAGTTAACAGAGAGGTGAATGGAAACTGAGGCATAAGCTGTGTCACTTCTCATGATGTCAGAGGGAACCAATGGCCAAATATTCAAACCCACCAGTTACCAAAGCTAACACTTAGAAATAAAAAAACAAGGATCATAATTTAAACTGACCTATTATGGAAAGCTTTTTTTGAAAAGTTAACATCAGAACTGTATGATTTCTAACTCCAATAGAAGATGTCAAATAAGCTTGGTGCAAAATGCTGCAAATCCAATAACGTGCACTGAATAATGACAGTTTGTGATATCTATTTTTTTTTTTTCCAGCCAACTTTATAAAACTATCTTGCAGTGACACACAGCTTTTGTCTCTGAGTTTCTATCCTATAGAATTGCATGCTGGAGCCAAGAATATTAAATAAATCCTAAAAACATGTCAGAAAGGCTTCAGTTTTTGAATAAGCATATTTCTGTAACTTGCAAGAACAGGAAGAGGATGAATCAACTTCTTTAAATAAAAAAATAAAGCTTATGTTTTCCTAAAATTCCTTTTCAAAGAAAATAGACTTGTGGTGGGTACAGTCTAGAATGTATTAGACTTATGGCACTTACCCTTCACATGTACATAGTTTACAAATATGTCCCATTTTCTGCCCCTAAAATACCTCCAAGCAAAGCTGGTGTTCTTTCACTGTGATGGGGAAATTATTAACAATTAGAAAATACTGTACAACTATGAATATAGAAAGTAGTATTTCCATTCAGTAACTAAAGGCAATGACATTCAAAAATGCATTTAGCGCAAGCATCCCAAACACCCACTCCAGAGGCAAGCTGACAAATACATCTGTATTTGGATACAGAATTCCCCTTGACTATAGTTTAAATTGCTTTGTGGCAAACAAGGATCTAAAAGATGATCTGTCATTGAAGATGCTCAAGACCCTTAATATTAGCTGTATTGTCATAATACTTTAAATGACTATCTTTTGCAGTTTACCGGTATTGACAGCATCAGCAATATTATAAGTCCGTTCAACTCCTGGGTGCTTACTCAAACATGAGGGTTCCTAGATCCATTCACAAACTGCAGTTGAGGGAAAGCTTCGTGAAATAGATATGGACAGTCTACTGGAAGATGTTTACGCTAACAACAAAATTACTTCTGGGCAAAAACTTTTCCTTGACTTCAGTCATTGCCAGATTCAACATTTTCTGACTTCAACATCCTATTCCTAAGTTTCCTTTATGCAAATCTATGCAGAAGTTCAGTTTTGGTTTCCAAAAGGATATATGCCCCAGATGTACAGTATTAATTTCCAAATTTCCAAATTAAAATCAGTAGGGGCAATACTTTATTCCCCAAATTTCACTTCCTTGTGATGCCCACGGTATAGATTATCAACTGAATGTTGCTATTCAGAAAGCCTCAGTATGAGCCATATTCCATAGTAAGGTTTATTTATGCCAGTATTAATATTTTGATTTTATCTTCTTTTTTTTTTTTGCTATTGATCACAAATCCCTGGAGAAACTTCCCTAGAATCCCTCAGTCAAATCAATATTTCAGTTCACTCTAAAAACTAAAAATAGAAAAGAGTTAAATAACCTCTTGAAATATGGTCATTAAAAGTGAGTGATTGAGAAATGGTGGCGGATGACCAAGTGATTTTGAAAGATAAACCTCAATAAATTACTAGAGAACGAAATTGCCTATTTACACATACAAAATTTCATACTAATGTCATTAAAGGAAGGGAATTACAGGACACGGTCTGAAGAAGCCACAGTTCATAGAATAGAATTATGGAGTGGTCTGGGTTGAAAGTGACATTTAAGATCATCTAGTCCCAACTCTGCTATAGGTAGGGACACCTCCCATTAGACCAGGTTGCTCAAAGCCCCACCCAGCCTGGCCTTGAATGCCTTCATGGGAGGGGGCATTCACAACCTTGCTGGGCAACCTGTTCCAGTATCTCACCAGCCTCACAGTAAAGAATTTAGTCCTAATATCTAGTTTAAATTTACCCTTTTCCAGTTTAAAACCAGTTCCACTCATCCAGAAAAAAAAAAAAAAAGGCTTTCCTGTAGGTGCTGGAAGGGCTAAGGTCCTCCTGGGGCCTTTTCTTTTCCAGAATGAAGAGGGTCCCAACTTTCTCCAGTCGTCCCCATAGTGGAGATACTCAAGCCCTTTGATCATCTTCATGGCCCTCTTCCAGACCTACTCCAGCAGCTCAATGTCCTTCTTGTGTTGGGGGCCCCAGAACTGGAAGCAATACTCCAGGTGGGGTCTCACAAGAGCAGAGGGGAAGAATCACCTCCCCTCAACCTGGTAGTCATACTTCTCTTGATGCAACCCAGGATACAGTTGGCCTCCTGGGCTGCAAGTGCACATTGCTGGCTCATGTTGAAAATTTCATCAACTGACACCCCCAAATCCTTCTCCTCAGGGCTTCTTTCAAGCCATTCTCCACTCAGCCTATATCTGTGCTTGGGATTGCCCCAACCCATATGAAGGACCTTAGACTTGGCCTTGTTGAACTTGATGAGGTTGGCATAAGCCTAGATTTCAAGCCTGTCCAGGTCCCTCTGGGTGGCATCCCTTCTCTCTAGAGTTTCAGCTGCACCACTCAGCTTGGTATTGTCTGCAGACTTGCTGAGGATGCACTCGATCCCACTGTTCACGTCACCTACAAAGATGTTAAATAGCACCAGTCCCAACACCAATCGCTGAGGAACATCACTCATCATCAGTCTCCATTTAGACACTGAACCACCATCTGCAACTCTGAGTGTGACCATCCAGCCAATTCCTTATCTAGTGAGTAGTCCATCCATCAAATCATTTATATTCTCCAATTTAACAACCAGGACGTTGTGTTGTCTGACAAACCATACAACTCTAGCTGCTAGTTTTAAGTGATAACAGGTTGAAATGGCAGCCTCTTCCAGGAAGAGTTCTCAAACTTCTGCTGCCCCCCTGCCCCCCCGCCCCCCCCCCCCCCTTACTTCTTTGCTGAAAACAATCTCAGTAGCCTACATACCAGACAACTCACTAGTCCCTAGGGAAGAAGGAGCAGGAAGGAAGGAAGTGATGCAGTCTGAATTCGGCTGCAGAGTTGGACAACACAGAACTTAATCTTTCTGCATGTCTTTTCCCAGCTTAAACAAAAACAAGGAAAGATTGTGCTTTTGAGGCAGCCAAATACATCCTCTCCAGATATTACTGACTTGGAAATGCTTGACCTCACGAATGACCAAATTTTGAATGCTTCTCAGTTTTGTTCCATAGGTAAAGGCTCCCTGCATAAGAAGGCTTCCTAAAACTAAGCCTTCAGGCAATGGAAATCAAACATCAAGGCATAAATGGACAAAATTCAGCCCATGTTATCTTTTCAGAAAGGAATTCTGTATATGGCAATGTAATTTTCTTCCATGGAAAGGTGTTGCAGAATTCTGGAAGAAGTTCAAAAGCAGCTTCACAACATCTTCTTCCATTTAGCTCTTCCCTAGAGACCCTTAAGCATTTAGCTAAACTGCTTAATTCTACCATGATGCTAGATTTGTATTTCCCTATCAGAAAATCCTGGACTGCTTTAAGAGGAAAAGTGGACACCTACAATTTTCGAGATGACCTCCCAAATTATTGATGATATAAAGTAACAAGTAAAACCATACAAAAGCCACTCACTATTCTATTTTGCCCACAAAAAAAAAAAAAGAGGATGAGCACTGGCCATAAGCAGTACATCACAGTGCTTGAAGTATTGCACTTAAGAAATCTGTCCCTACATACTTGAAAATTCAATAAGCTGTTTTCTAAGGTTCATCTCAATGTGTCAGAGCCATGTTTTTCCCTTTCTAATCAAAGATCTTAGAAATTCACTTAATAGAATAATCTCTGGTAAACACTTCACAACTTTAGTCAGACCCTCACTCGCTTACCTATTTCCAAGCTTCAAACAAGATAAAATAGCTCTCTTCATGTAACCAAGCATGCTTGGAAGTTAGCCCATGCTTAAACAGGTGCTCAGTTTGAATTAGAGCTTTTAGGTTTTAAGTTCTTAGAATGTTTCATAAATAATAAAAACTGAGCAATTTAATGCAAAAAGGAAAGATCACCAAAATATCCACAGTACAAGAAAACAATGTTTGAAGAATATTTAGCATAATCTGTATTTGTTATTTAACACACACAGCTCTAATCAGAGGAAGCGTGGCTTTGCCATTGAAGTGCTAGCTGAAGTTCAGAAAACTGAAACTTGCAAAAGTTTATGAAAAATGGAAAATGTTTTGAGTCTTTCACAGGAAAAGAATTCGTTGCATGAAGCCGTCAGTCACCAACATTGAGACACTCATTTTTCCTATTCACCCCCTCAAAAGAAGCACAAATGGTTTTCATTATATTTAGCTGCAGCTTTAAGAAAATTTAATCAACTTAAACTGTTTAGTCTTTTTCCCTGATGAAAATCATAAAGTCAAATTCACATTTAAACCTGTTTAAACTGAAGCTCCTGTCAGCACCTCTGTTTATATTAAATCTATAGGCATGAAATGCACTAAGAATAATGATATCATGTCTTAAGTGCATAATGTTAATGTAGGTCCCAGACAGAAAAGCAGGCTGGACAGGCTGAACATTGTAAATTAACTTTCAATGCGTTGTATTTATAGCTGGCATCTTTCCTAAGTGGTTGCTCTTGTAGCTTCTACAAATTCTGCTTATCCATCCGTCTCTGCCAGTCAATGTCTATTCACTAACATTAATATTGTAATAGAAAATTGCTACCTCACTTGATGATGGGTCAGCACACTGGGTATTGGGTTCTCCCGAGAACAGTAACAGTTACTGGGAACAGCACACATGGGAAACCCCACTCCCATCTACAGTGTTCCTGGGTGTCAATGGGAACAATGGGAACTCCTCCAACTTTGCAATAACTATGGTATCTTAAAAAAGGTACTAATAAAGGAAAACATCTTGCTGGAAACATACTCAAAATTGTGAATAGCTGATATTAAATAAATAGGAACACCTTCATCTGATCAGCAACCCAAGTAGTCTCAAAAACTCACCTTTAGACTTGAGTTTGCTTCCATATTTTATTAAAGCACTCTTAGATTAAAAATAAAACACCAAGAAAAAAACACAAAGCAAACAAAACCACACCTCCTCAAACTCACATTGTTAATATTCGGGCCTTTTTTTCTGGGCATTACAATGACTTCTTCCAATTCTTGAGTTATGGCTCAAATCACACCGATTAGCAAACTTTTCAGATATGATGGGTCTCCAAATGGTTTGTAAGATAAGCACGACTTCTCTTGGGGTACCGATAGCACAGTACTGCTCTTGGCACTTGCTGAAAACTGGGTTTATTTCAAGACATGCAACCAAAAGAACTATTTGTGTTTGAAAATTAGGACAATACCATGGAAACAAATTGGCCAGCTATTGCATTAAAAACACTACCAACTTTTGTGGTGATATCACAAAAAGTCTTTGGAAACACCAGGAATCTAGTCTTATATCCACAGGGCTATGGGAATATTTTCTGGAATCTATAGCTCTGAATGATACCAAAGCTAACTATTTTCTTAGCTTGTGATAGATGAAACTGTAGATGATTTATATCGGTAGAGATTCCCTGAAATCGCTTTAAAGAATTCAAAAACAAAACTCTAGGCTGCTCTGGGGCTGTTCTGTACAGATTATCACTGTGTAAATAGCTCATATTCTAAACAAGTTAAGGGGTGCTTATACAGAACCCTAGAACACAGAACCCTAGAAACAGTCAAAATACATAAGAAATTTTTTTTTATGATTTGTTACTGTTTGACATTCTTCATGGAAATATTTTGCTTATGAAAAAGCACTGAAAAGAAATTAGAAATTAGCTTTTGTTTGAGCATCTTTTCAGGAAATTCTCTACTGAGAAATCCCGCAGGAAATGCATTTTCTTCTTAGGCTTATCTGCTTGTTATCTTTTCTTAGGGTACTATTTCATCACTATACACACACGTATATAATGAAGGGTAAAATAAATATCAGGATTAATGAGATAAGAGGTCATTACTGTTACCTAGTCAATTTGAGGAAGCAAGTTAGTCAATTCTGCTCCCTCTTCCAATTAGTCTGGCATCACTGTTCTTGTGGTGTTCTGATGACTAGAATATGAATGGGGTTTTGTGTCTTTCTTATGCAGAGGCCAAAATGCATTAGTTGGGTATAAAGGACTCCTTGCAATTGGAGCTAAAAAAAATAGTTCTGCATTCTCTGCCTAACTTCTGTTAGGGATCATTAACATCTTGAATTAGATAGAAGCAAAGCAGTGAAATCACACATCAGACTGCTGTAATTAAATACAGCAAGCTTAAATATACCAATAAATGCTAAAGGCTTTATTGCTACTAGATTATGTCATCAACTTCACAGATATTGAATCAGTCATTTCACGCTCATTTAATTGATAAAGAGCATTATTACCCTGACAGTTTTCTGTCACGTATTGTTTTTGTAGCATTCTCTGCCTTTTTCACCAAGGTTTTTTCCCCCCTATTTTGGCATTCACTGGAATAACTGTATTTGTCTCCTGTGCTAACTCCTCCTATCTGTTGACACCACATTCTCTGCAAAATTACCATTTTATTGCACAGTCCAGCAATCTGCCCACTAATGTGGTTAGACTTATTCACTGTTCACTTACGTGTAGATTAAATCCCCTCCTAATAGCACCAGGCATGATTCTTCAGTTAAATACTCTTAAAATGCAGTGAACTATATCTAAATTCTTTTCCATTTTCCTCTTTCCTTTGTCCTTGCAAGTACTGGAGTATTCCCATACACCCTTCAGTTTCTATCAACTTTGTGGACTGGGCCCTCAACCAACATAAAAAGAAATCCAACTCCATGAAAGCCACTGGAACATAAAAATGATTTATAGTAATATCCCCACCTTTATTATGCAATCCCTTATCCTAGTAAAAACTATAGTGAAAATACATAGAGGAGGTTGAAGCAGAACCTTATAATACTGATTACTGTGGCAGAGCTACACCAAATGATTTCAAACCTGTATGATGCCAGAAAGAAAAACACACGGTATTGACAAGCTGTTTTTTCCTGTTTAACCCATGGCCTATTTACAAAGGAATTAAATGTTACTAATTCAGACAGTAAAGTCCTCCACGTTCCACCGTATCATTTGCTGTACTGATCTCAAGTCTGTTTTGTTCTCCCTCATCTTCAGTAAGTGGCAAGAGAAACAAAGATATCAAAGTGGTTCAGCTTTGTACAGGAGACAAAGAGACGAGCCTATGCCACATCAGTGGGACCAAAATTCCACATGGGAAGATGATGTCCCTTTTTTCCTACGTTATCAGTTGCCAGTCCATCCCTTCTAGATTCACATGGGACTGAGGCCAATATTTTATGCTGTGTATGTGACCAGCCCCAGCTGCAATTCAGTTATCTGCATTTGATTTTTTCCTTTTTTTCTTTTTCTTCTTTTTACCACGTAATCTTCATTTGCTTGCATTTTAATTGCTTGGAAGTACCAAGTTGTTTTGGTTCTGTCAAACCACAAAGGCGACATTTATCACAATCATTACACTGTGAACTGGTTCAGTTCTCACCAAGAACAACTGTTATTCCCAACAGTGACATGTTGATCTGAAAACAAGGCTACTGATTTGGCTAAGGAAAACAAAACAGCCTTTCCCACTCTGATTTAACTACAAAACTCATCTCAACCATGAAACAAAGGGGAGGTGCCACAGAACCAAGGATACTGCAGCTTCTGAAGGACCATTTACTGATAATAGAGGCTAAATTATAGTTAGCAAAAGATGCTTCTTTTTTTCCTGCACTCCTCATGGATGAAAAATCTTTTTTTTTTTTTTAGGATTACTTTAGTGGAAGCTATTACAAAATGCCAATTAGAATTAACATGACAAGTCTTCAAAACACATTCGTCATTAATGTGGTAAAAAGATATCATTTCATGAATTGGCCAGCCTAAACAAAAATGTGAGAGCTACTGATTTTTTTTAGTAGGTAAAACAAATCAGTTCTCTGATCATACTGGATCACCTGTCTCAGTTCAATGATACTGTCAGTTATTAGCAATTGATCTTGCTTCCTGGACAACAGTCAGGGAAAAGAACAGTCTTGTAGGTCATCAGCTCACACATAGTGGCCACAGCTAATGAATAAAATAACTGGATCACTTCAGTAAGAGTTGAAAAGCTTACTCCAGTTTCTTCCCACTGCTAAGAAAAGCAAAGTTCACTGGTGAAAGATCACCATATCTACATGACAAGCTAGAGTAGGATTTGTTTAGATCAGTTGTAATCTGATGGGAGTGACAGAGCATAATTGAGCACTTTTGAAAATCCAGGGCAACTTCATTACCAGAACACAATGCAAAGGCTGTCACTCAGTGAAGAATCACACACACCTGTAAAAGGAAGAGTGGTTCTGCTGAGCATGAGTGAACTACTGGTTAAAGACAACAGCTAAGAAACGTTTTAATGAACAATGCAGCAGAAGGGTTAGCAGGAGATAGCATGCAACTATCCTCATGGAATTCAGCCTAGAGTAGCACTTCAAATTGGGTTGTTCTTTTATTTTTCTCCTTTTTCAAGAATAATTACTGAGAAAACACTAAACCAAGACTGGAAAACTGATGTCAATATTCATTCAAAACTTGTAAGAGCCTTCCATTATTAAAAGGCAGTCTAACTGAGAACATTCGAAGTTAGAGTTGTTACATATCTGCTAGCAGTTTCAGGACAGCAGGAAATAAAGGTAGTAGTCCAGACTAAGATGTCTAGAAAGAAGAGGTGAAAGTGAGATGGGGATTCAAGAACCATTTTCAAAGCCAGAATAACCAGTGTCTGTCCTAAAGACAGTTTCTGGCACAAATAGTAGCTCAGCTACACACACTGCAACAACTGAGGGAGCACTCATTTGTGCTTGGAGCCAGCTGCTGGAATTGAAAGACCAGAAGTACCTTTCAGCAGCAGCACAGATCAACAGAGATGGTGCACGACTGACCTCTACTATAGATTTTTAAGTCCTTGACTACACAAACACCTAAATTTTAATAAGTATAAACAATCAGTTGTAAAGGCATAGAAATAGCCTAAAAAAAGTAAAAATATAATTTCAAAATCTCCCTTTTTGATGGTCACAGCTTTGAATTCAGTCATTTCAGTGAGATGGTTTATAGCAGACCAAAAGACTTGACATAGAAGATGGCTAGGCACTGTACTCCTGGAGGTGCCTTTTAGCTCCACAAAAGGACTGCATTATTCACTGTGCATGGCTAAGATCTTAATTTCAGTGAAGAAACTGGAAGAATAACAAGCACAGAAGAATTACAGTAATCAACCGTGCAGAAAATTCAACCGTGTGATTTTCTAATCAGAATATCTGCCCCCTTTGCCCCCCAAAGAACAAAAAGCAGAGAGATTTATCTTTAGAGAAGAAAAAATATTGTGAGCAATAGAACCACCAAAATTCTTACTCCAGCTGCCTCAGCTGGACAAGCCAATACATTTACTGGGCTTTGTATAAGACAAATTTTGAATTTAAGAGCAACTTTGAATCAATACCAATATATATTCTCACATTTTAACAAAAAAGAAGAAATTAAGATGCTAAGTTAGAAGTAGGATCTCATGTTTTCCTTTACTGTAACGTAGAGATAGAGAAGAGCCAGGAAACAATATTTACTGGCTAGAAAGTAAGGAGCAAGGATCAGCTGTACTGAGATTGTGTCTGGTCAGTAGTTGGTTGAGAATGAGTTTGAACAGCATTATTGACCTAAGTGGGAAGAAAAGCTTAGAAGATAAAATTTTCAACTTTTTTTTTTTAACTGAATTTTCAGATACAATGATCCTAAGAAAGACATTCAAATTCAGGCTTTGTCATTATAGGAATACAAATTATATAGGGCAAAACCAATGTCATTTACTGAAACACTCATTTTACACTTTGCTTACAAATGTAAAGTATGACATATATACTTAATACTATTAAAACTGGAGTCCTTTAGAAGAATAAGTAAGTGGGAAATACAGAGGAAAAATCAGAAAGGACAAACTAAAACAAAATACGAAACAGAATTCTTTATCAAAAAATGAACATTAAAATTTAAACATTTTATAAACACTGTAGCAACAGAAATTAATAGTAACTGCATGTGAATGCATTTGTCCTACTGAATAATCCTGTAATATTTTTTTTTTTAAAGATGCTCATTCCAATAAACTGTAATAGCTTGCAATGACAATTCTAACACAAAATTCAGCTCAGGCTCAAAGAAACGTAGTATAAGATAAGTTCAAGCAAGGACATATAACTATCTTTTCTGTAGAAAAAGATGATTTGGTGCCACATTGATTAATTCAGAAGTTCTGTGATATGTCATGCATTTCTGTGTTCAATTAGGATAGCAAAGTTCCAAACTGGTGTTCTAAGATTCAGGGTGAACTTCAGCTCTCTTGGTTAGTTATCCTGACTGGACTGATTCTGCTCAGACCTAAATTTGCAAATTCTGTAGGTTTCCTCCTATTTATTATCTCACATATCTAATTTCTCATGGCAGGTGAAGCTTGAAACAGATGCTAGACCTG
Source organism: Gallus gallus (assembly GCF_016699485.2). NCBI lineage: Eukaryota > Metazoa > Chordata > Aves > Galliformes > Phasianidae > Gallus > Gallus gallus. Next base: position 5,507,996 of record NC_052540.1, read on the forward strand.
GGGAAAACTGCTCCATGCCACCACCAAAAGGAATTCTTTTAGAGAAAAATCAAGCAAAGCAGAGCTTTGGGTAGGTTCTGACCTGTACACACATTGTGTTTGCTCTGACAAGAACAGTCTAAAAGAAAAAGAGAGGCTACACAATGTACCTACAAGAAGAACTGATAATATGTTTTGAGTGTTATCCTGTCTTTACATCAGAAATAGTTCCAAAAGTGCTTCTAATTTCAGAAATGAGCTAAGTTAAGCTTGGCAGCTATTTGTAGTCTGTTGTGAAATAGAATAAGTAACTTAGCTTTGCATAGTTTGGATTTTAAGCAATAACAGTGTTTTGTCTGTAATTTTAGAAATTTTATACTAGAACTTATTCTCCAAATCCTGGATTCATTGTGTATGTATTTATTCAAAATTAATTTCTAGGACGTACTACTGAAAAAGATAAAGAACAATTTTGTGGTTTAGGCGTAAGATTGTAACTAAGATTGAGGTCCAGATCCTTCTTGGTGGAGTCATCTCAGACCACTCCTTTAATTATCAGTGCTTTAGTTTACCGATCTAGAACTGGTATAAAATTTCCCTACTTCAGAAAGATGTTGTGAAACATAGTTTAATGATAATTATAAAGTAATAAAAACTTAAAACAATAAAGGACTGACAATTATTACCCAAACAAGTAATCATTCTATAAAAGTACCTAAAGTGAGTGTGTTTTCAAGATCACAAGCCAAGATCTGTTCATTTCCATGCATACTTGGTACCACACAATTTTTCAATAAATCATAAAAGCACAACGGCATTTCAGAGTGATCACTGTCTCTTTCCGTTTATGAGTCAATGGCAATGCATATCTACATTACTTCTGAGCAGCCAGTGTCCTCTTGGAGTTTAGTACAAACACTACAAAAGGTTCTCCATGCTCTTTTCAACTAAATAAGTGGTTCTGATAATATCTACTCCTATCTGACCTTTTTTCATTCCAAACTTTATATTCTTCAACAAGATTGAGTTTTTTCTTGGCAAACACAGAATTCTACTTGAGTAAAATCTCTTGACCAAATATTCTGAAGTTAAAAATAGTCCTCTTTTTGCCAGGTGAAGTTTTTAAAAAGTTGCATTTCAATTATTATTATTACTTATATAGTCTTGAAAATTTCAATGCCAAGATAGTAAACAACACATAATGGGACAGTAAATAGGCACCAAGGGAAATTTCTTGCCATCAGTGGAACTTTCCAGCTTAAACCCGGCTGCGTAATTCTGAGTCTTTACTGAATAAGCTTTCCAAACAGAACTAAATTATAAAGCTGGAGGGATAGATTAGCCAACTCTTGGAAAGCTGTCTTGATTTTTAAAATGCTGAAAACAGAGAAGCAACTTCTACAAATAATGCAGTGCTGATCCAAGAGCAGTTAATCTTCACATCAGATGAATGAGGTCTGAATTCGCCAGACTTTAAACACCTGTCTTTCCCCACACTGCTCGCTTTCCCGTGTTACTAAACTGGAATGGGTCTCCTGGTCCCATGGGTGAGGGGTGTTCATGTGTGGTCAGAAGCCAAGAAGGCTTCTAGTCAAGTATTAATGGTCAGGGCCATTAATATCTACTAGTGTCCTCAGGACCTCACAGGAACTGTGAACTGCACAGAATTGTGCATAAGCTGTGACTTAGGATACTGTGAAAGGGAATATTTAAATGTGACCCAAGAATTTAAGTGAGTAACTTGCAGAAGGTAAAGTTGTGCAGGATCCCACTGACTTTAATGACAAAACCGCCTAGCCAAATTCTTGGTTAGATCAAAACGGTTAGTTCCATTCAGGTTAATACCTTAAAAGATTATATCTTTTACAAAGTAGAGCCTAGCAGCGGATTTTCATTATTTTCTAGACTGTTAAAGCAGTCCTAAACAAGGTTTAAATTAGTAGGTATAGCCTAGTAACTTAATCATGTGTTTTATACAAAGCTGAAGTAATTATTAAATCACCACCATTTCTTCTCAATTCTACTCCAAAAGCAATATTAGTTCCACATATCAAGGCAATTGTGTTTATTTTGCATGCAGAAGTGCCCCTATTAATCTTAGCTCTGCTCTACTCTGAAAAAAATACATCTAATATGTATTTGAGAGATAATAATAGCAAATCACTGAACACCAGTATCCACAAGCATACCAGTAAATGTATTTGTATATATTCTTAAATTGCCCAGCACATATCTGAAAACTTTAAACTCTCCCTGAATACTAAAAAATAAAAATCAATAATCACTTCCCCTTTCTCCTAGATAAAAACATGTAGCAACAGCCTTCATTTCTTTTAGAATCATAGAATCATACAATCATATGATTCTATGATTCTAAAAGAAAGTTCTAATTTTAGTTCAGTTCTAATCCAATGCATTTCAGCTATTACGGTAAATCCTAATTTGCTAGTTTAAAGCCATACAGTTTTCAAGACCAGGAACAGCTGAAGTAACAGGTTAGTCCCAGTTCTTGAAACAGGCACAATTTCTTCACTTATCAGTTTGTAGACACAACATACAAACGAGATAAAGGAACTCAATACACAGGACGAGTAACAAGTATTGTGAAGGTTATCTGGGGTTTTTGTTTACCTCAGGATTCTAACTGTAAGAGGTAAGGACAACACTTGTTTCCTGATTTGATTTTTTAAAAAGTATGTTTTATACTATAAAATATATAGAGAGGTCTTATGGTATTAAGGTCATATAGGATCAACTTTTTATATCATAATTCTCTTAAGCAGATGATTTTCATTCTTCTAATTAAAAACTATCAGCTTTCTCACTCAGTGAGGGAAGGATTTAACAAGTACTGATGAGAAAAAATCCTGTGCAGTAGAATATTGTAGGCCAACATACATGCCTACTCTGTGGTATTATTTTCACGCCGCTGTTTTCTCAGTTCTGGAAAACTATTTCTGTTCCTTCCTTGTTCCCGCTCAGCAGGCAGCTCATGAGACTTGCAGGTGCTACAGTTTGTGAAGAACTTTCGCTTCCATATCAAAGTACCAAATAATAAAGACTTAATAATTAATTTTTTTTCATTCTAATATGGCATGATACATTGACATCAGGCTTTAACATGTATTAATTAAAGAAACAAGGGATTACCAGATAACCTGATGTAGCCTGGAAAAATCAATCTCAATGAGGTGAAGACAAACTACCATCTCTGGCCATCAATATTGTTGTAAAATAAATTCCAAAGAACCCTGAAGTTTACTACTACTTTTTACCTTTTCTAGAAAAAGAAAAGCTGTATGCCTGCACTTTAAAGGCCCATGACAGGGAATAACAAGCAAACTCTACCCCAATCACAACAGAAAAAAAAAAATCACAACCAGCACAAACTACAAGAGGTAGTTAACACTGGCAAGTCATATTTAACCAAGGTAGACACTGGGTTTAACACTCTAACACTTTTTTAAGAAAAAAAAAAATCAATGTCAGGGGATAGATAATGACCACGTGCAGTCAGGCACTGTTTCCCTCCTCACAGAAAACAAAAGCACTAGAACATGTGTTTCTCTGCTCCTTTCCTCCCTGTCACTAACTAGCCTACTTTTTCTAGCACCAGTGAAGCTCAAGAAAGCTTGTTGCAAACTACCCTTAGAAGTCCATTCAGGACACAGAATGGAATATTGTTAATAAGGAGTATTCTTTCTGTAAAAGTGAGATCATTTGATTTCCCTTAATCAAAACATTGCTTTTTCCTTCTTAATCCCATTTAACTATTGCTAAATGAAATCTGACTAAATGTGAAAACAGAATGTTTGATCTAATAACACAGACAAATCCAGTTAATATGTAAATACTGAAACTTAAGGGAATCTGATGGAATGTTACAGGGAGTAAAAGTTAGGCATGAATTCACTCTTCCCATTTATCTGCAACAGCCCATTTTCAGCATGTTTGGTTCAGCAGTTGGCTCCTCTGCACCCACAGAGATAGCAGTTAATTGCTTCAGTTGATTAGAATTCACAGCTGCATGGGCAGTAAGAAGGCTGCTTTTGAAATTAACTGAGCTATCAATCAACAAAATAATTTGCTAGAGTGAACATCAACCGGTCAGCTGTATACTTATCAACAAACCCGGCACAGTTTCTCTGGGAAAACTCCAATACCCTCTAGCCTTAAACATTAACACAAATCATAGCCTAGTGTTTTAACTGCTCTCAACACCTTTGCCAGTCTTCTTTTACATGTCCTACCACATCTGCTGCAGAAAACATTCCTAAGTCCCTTAATGCGCTTTAATAAGAAGCATCAACCACATACGAGTCACATGGGCATACATTACACCACACGAAACATTATGATCTCATTTTCCGTATGAATCTGTCTAATACTCCTACAATGTTATCCACATCATTGTTCTATTTGGCAATTAGATAAACTTTATGTTAATAAGGACCTTGCTAAATATCTGAGAGTAATTGGCACTATAGTTCATAAGAAAACAAGCAAAGAAGTCTTCCTGCCCTGCATGGTTTAGAACTCTAGAACATCATACTAAACTCATTTGTTGTAACCATTCCAAATCATAACGTACCTTGATATCTTCTGGTGTCTTGTGCCAGACAACAAACTTATTCAATAAGAGGTGAAATAAAATTTTTAAAAAGAAACTTGAGCTATATACTATTACAGCAGGCCTTGCATCTACTTCGACAGTCCTGATTTATAGACTTTAAATGCATTATGATCAACCTTGCCTCCCTTACCACAGGGATTTTACATTTGCTAGTTCTGTGATAAGATTGTTAAAAAGCAGATAGCAGGCTTTATTCCTATTGTGATCACTGACAATCTTCTGCTTGGAAGTACTACGCCTCTCCAAAGCCTAACTGTGCGGTTAGCTTTAACTGCTAATGCCTGATGACTTCAGCAATGCATGTAAAACTAAGCATGCTCAAACATGCCTGCACCTCACACTAGAGATTCAATAAACAGCGTGTTATATTAAATAGCAGAGGTGCAGGAGCATGCATTTCAGTGCTAGCAAGCAATCCATGCACGTGATTAAAAGGCCTCTGCACATGGGCCTTTGTGAAGCAACGTTTGAAGCCAGTTTTCAGTGACAAAGTAGTCTCATTCAGATAACTAATATTAGTCTTCTACTGCTTGTGCATTTTGAATATCTCCAAATATTACTCAAGGAAAAAGAAAAAAGGTGATATTCAAGCATCCTATAAGGATTGAGCCGTGCACTTAAAAAATGGGAACATTTTCACCATTACTAACTTCATAAATTTAGAGTTCAAGTTTTTGTAGAACTAGATGGAGGAGAAAGCATCACAAATATCATATAATCATATATGAAAACTAAAAAACTGTTTATATAGTTTTATTAAAGACAGTTTAGTAATTATAAACATTAGCTTCTTTATGACCACAAGACCAGCATCAAGTTATGTCCCGATGACTGAGTACGCTGCCTCAGATTGTGCTTTTGCTGTGATTGCTTAAATGAGTTAGGGAATCCTTAGATTGTTGCATCAGTGCAGATATTTGTCTAATGCCTTACAGTCACATTCTAATGTCTGTTATGTGGTTGGCCAAGGGATAATTTGGACAAAACTCCCACAACACAGAAAGAAACAAAGTTTTCCTTGTGACACAGTATATTGCCTAACACTCAGGAGGTAGGGATTCAACTACAATTTAGTCTGCAAGACTGTTAGTGCCCTTAGATTGTTGGGAGGGGCAGGGATTGTGCATTAATGTAAGTGTCAGACATTTTCAAGCCCTTGTCATAACTTAAATGTTAGTTCTTAAACTCCAGCCCATACAAGGGAATGTTTAATAAGAAATACTAATTGTGAGAGTTACCTTTACCTATGAAGAATGAAGAAGTAGTGACTAGATCAATTTGCTCTAGCAATTGATGTGTTAGAAACTTCTCTGCAGCAGTGAAGTTTCTTCAAGGGGTTTCACAATGGAATTTGGAACACAAAAAAGGCATTCCCAAAATGCTTTTAAGTGCTGAAATGGTTTGAGAAAACAAGGAAAACTGAAGTAAAATTTCCTTTCTAACAAAAGACTAACAGTGTAGTTCTAAGAGCAGGGTAGTGGGATGTCTCTATAGTTAAAGTTCAGTGTTAATAGCTGACATTCTTAAAGCAATGAAGCTACATAAATGGTTTTAAAGTGGAGAAGGTCAGCTTCATAGTTATCTAGAAGCAGAACCACCTTAAGGGAAAATATCAGCTCAGTCTATTTTATATCCATTCCCGTGTATTTCAAACAAATCCACTAATTCTTTTGAATCAAGTCATTAGATGATGTTAGGAAACAGTTATTTTAAATTCTAGCTTTTTAAATTTCCATTTTCCATGCTATTCCTGCCACAGAACAAAAGGTTTTGCTGACACTATTCATCTGAAGTATACTTTTCATTTAAAGCAGACTTAGAGTATCTTTATTATAGGAAGATATTATAGTTAGACAGTTGTATCTATAAAGAGCTGCATATTTAATGACTGAATATACAAATTAATCCTCTGAAAATACTCCAGAGGTAAGAAAACCAAAAGAAATAAAAAGTCATCTTTACTAGGCCCACTGGAGCAATAGCAAATTGATTTTGATGGTATTGCAAACTGTGCTGTGTGCTTCAATATTACTTCTCAAGTTAGAAGTATTCCCAAGGACCTAACTGACAGGAGAGAGGAAATCTTGACAATTGTGTGTTGACAGGACAGAAATGACTCCAGAAAATATTTTTATGAACTCCATATGATCAGATAGCCCACCAGACTTATTATGTGCTTCCCTGCCTTATCAACATGAGTTTTATTCCACTATTTTTTTTTCCTTCTTAGAATCAAGGATTTTTAACTAAATTGCTTTAAAAATACATAGCATTGAATGAAAACCCTACTATTGCTGCCTATACATCTATCTAGATGTTCACCAGGTTTAAAGCAGTTGTCTAGGTTTTTAAGTCTCACAGATCTAATTCGCATTCAATTGATTCTCCTGTCCCTTCCCTAATTAGAGAGTTTAAACAATGCTTTCTGAGGGCTATGATCCAGCATCTTTGAGTGCAGTACAACTACGCTTCCTGTACGGGTACTGACCCATAACTGTGAACAGATGTGCTTCTTCGACACAGACAGAGGGTACAGATGTTCTGCTGCCAGAAAAAAAAGCTGTTATTTCAGTGAAGCAAGAGGAACTTAGAGCACCTTGACCCATCTAAGGAACACCTTACCCTTTGCTTTACTGTTGTGCCAGGTTTTTCTTCTTCTCATATAATGTCGTTGATGAAGCTTTAATGTGTGGGAGACAAGGCTATTGCTTTTTATCAAGCCCTTTGAAATGTCCAAAAGCTTTGCCAGAACTGGGAAGTGCAAGTTTTATTGAACTGACTCTGCAATGAACTCTCTACATAACAGTATTTTTATTTTTTTTCCCCTCCATTCCATTTTATAAAAGAGCAGCAGCTGACTCAGCAGATATGCCCTGCTCTTTCCCTTATCATTTTAATAAGCTTAGAGAAAGGGCATGCTATACAAAGCAGCTTCTCCTTTTATTAAAGGAGAGTGGTGGACTCAGAAAAGAGTGTCTTCCAAAAAAAAAACCAACAACCTGTTAGTAGCTTGGTCACCTTGTTTCTGTCTTTCTTGTCATCTAGTTTCTTCCTCACACTGAGGATAAACTAATGGCAGAGCACAGAGAGGGGCAAAAGGAGGATTAAGGGCTGATCCTTCCATTTACGGGAGTCTTCTGGATTTTATTCATGCTGCCACCACGGCTAGGTGCACTCCCTGTGAACACTGATTTCTAAATTAATGCAGATGTTGAACTCCAATTCTAGATCAAGAACATTCCAGGAAGAGTTCTATAAGAGGGGCTCAGTCAGCTATGAACAACAAACCTTGCCAAAAGAAAACACTTACTAGAGTGAAACTAAAAAGGCCTTTTCTGATTCCAAAGCATCTAGTCAAGGAAAAGTATGTATTTTTTTTTAAAAGCCACAAACAAAAACAGATTTCTTACCTATTTCAAATAAATAAGGGGGCCTGTTTCTGTAGCTCTGAAGAATTATCAAGAAGTTAGGCCAAAAAGTTCTTCAAAGTGTTCGTCAACCACAATGGACTTCTGTAGTTTGCCTATGCTACTTTGGGATATAGTTAATCAATAACTGCTCAGATTACTATTTTTGCATTTTACATTAGTCTTTTCTGACCTTCTGAGAAAATAATTTAGTTAACTATTTCCACAAAGCACAGTGCAAATTATTGGAGAAGTAGAGTGATTTTTTTCTTTTCAGCAAGTCCTACATTCACGTTTATCAGACAATACTAAGTACCAAACACATGTGGCTTCATGATAAATTCCTATAAAATTCCTGAAGTGCTAAGGCTAAAGATAGCTTAAAAAATGACTACTAAGTAAAATAAAGAAAAACAATCAACAATTAAAGGACTTGACTACATGTTAGTAATTATTCAAGATATATTCATTTGAGGAAAAGAGATCCTACCTGCCAGCATCAGAAGACTGCTTTATAGATCACAGAAATGTTTGGGGAAAAAATGTTATTGTAATTCCATATGGTTTACGCCGTTAAGGCCTTGAAGAATCCTAAACTACAAGTACTGACATATGAACACACTCACCAACAAGTAAGCTCAAGCAATAGGTAGACTATCAGGCTTTTTGATAAACCACTGCAGCTGCACTCTACCTCAAATCCTGCCTCCCCCCTAGCTGCCAAATACATAATATTCATCAGTTCAGTGACTGCATCCACCTGAAGACGGCAGAATCCTTACCTCCACATTCAAAAAGTACATCCTGACAATGCAGAATGCTCTTTTCAGAGGTGATTCTCCAGCTCCCTGCTATATTTGCAAATCAGACGTAAATTTGGTTATATTTTGCCACTCTGGAGACTAGCTAATAAAATCTATGAATTCATGTTTCTTTCAGTAACATTATCAATCTAGCTCCATCCTACCTACAAGAACTGGCTCTGAAAATCAGGAAGGCATTAAAACAAGGGTCTACCTTAATTTCTGAAGTACACATCCAAAAGATTGAATGCAATAGAAGGACAGAGAGGGACTAGGAAAAAATAGAGCTATTTTAGTCTATGAATTGAGATTGTGACTGCATGCAGTAACTAATGCTGGGGTGCTTCTGGTGGTGACTATTATACCACTTACTTAAATTTGCATATAAAAGCAAACTCCCATGGCTGTGTTGTGCTTTGCTGATTACTTTTTTACTGCAGCAATTGTTACTGATTTGTTAAGCATTATTAACATCCTATATGTCTATACATACCTCCACTCAAAGTATATTATATTTGAGTTTCCCTTTACTTTGCAGATTGTGTATGGCTACATGATGGTCATCTTTCAGTCTCTACTCCTGAAAAGCACCTTAGCCCAGTTTATTTGGGAAATTAAATTGAAATGTAAAAAAAAAACATTTTCATCTCAGTTATATCAATTTGGAAAGAAAATAAAAGGCAAAAAACAAACTACTGTCATGAGATGAAGAAAGAAAATGTGGCTATGTCACCCTCCAGATGCACCCAGCTGTTAACAGGGATATTTTAATTCTATAATCAGAAAAGGGTCTCATAGAAATGAAGTTTTCTTGAATACAGATCTACGAGTTTTTCAGATCATGTCTTTGAGCTCAGATAGTCCCAGTACAGAACAGCTGTTCTTCACAAAGAAATCAGACATACTGAAAACAAAAGAAGGTAAAGACCTAATGGTTTACAGTAGCACCACCGCTGCAAGCAGTTTCATTAACCAGACAGAACCACCATAAATAAGTATATTAAGTGTAGAATACTTTATGGAAAGATGTAACATTCTAGCAAACTGTTTTATATGATCTTGAACTAATTTAAACAGCAATCAAAATACCATATGCTACTCATATCACTTTGATTTTATAAAGCATCACAATCTTGAGTACAATTCCACAGCTACAGAACTACATAAATCCTTTTAAACTAAAAAAAAAGAAAACAACAGTTGACCCTCTGTTCTCCGCTATCAAATGGAAACAGAGCAACTCAGCATTGCGCTGTCAGTAAAAATCCTATGTCTCTGAAATTTATTTATCCTGTTCAGATAAACCATGAGCAGCCTGCTATTCCCTACTGTTATTCATTACATTATGGGATCTTCTCAGAAGATGGCACTTTGTGGGGTAATACACCATTACAGTGTGAAAAGTGGTAGCATTTTGTCCACCATGAGTAAGGAACAAAATAAGGAATCCCAGAACTGACAATTAAGGGCCACAAAAGACTTGTTGGTATTGCCTATATTTCCATCCTTAAAAGAGCCATGAAACAGCTCATTCATATTATAGAATATCAGCAGGTAAATACAGTTCCAGATGCAAGGTCTAAGCTAAACACTGTTATAAGCCAAAAGTAAAAGATAGTATCATCATGTCTATTCACGTACAGTTAAACCTTTTTCTGCTCCTGTTCATCTCATTTGTTAATTAGGTATATATGATATTAATATAGCCACTGAGCAGATTGTCACATTCTTGTGAATGTAATTACTTGATTTAGAAAAGTGAGTATTTGGTTTGTAAATAGAGTTCAGGTGCTCAATGTAAACACAGAGCTCTGCCTGCTTGGCTACCCAGGTTCTCTGAGGCACTGGACATCAGCAGCTGGGAAACAAATGCCTTTAGGCATTTTTTTTTAAAGACTGTTACTGCTTGCAGCCCAAGTACTGTTTGGTCCTATGTACCATGGAACTTTGTCCAATACCTGCACTAGAGAAACCTCCCTGAATATACAAAGACCTTACTTTGGAGCTATTATTTTCTGGGACTACTGTATTCTGTTTCATACATATTGTAAACGTGGTTAGAAACCAGGGGTGCAAGATAAATGGGAAGTAAATGGGAAAACGCTACGCGATATCTTTTCCTCTTAGTAGAAAGCACATCATTTCTTAACCATTTACCAGATAGCATGTTAGCATACTTTTTTTCCATCTCCATCAACCATAAAGATTTATGTTTCAAATTCTTCAGCACACAGAACCATTTTCTGAGCATTTGCACACTGTGCCTCCATTGAAGACTGACTTGCTATATAACCTATTAAGAATGACTGAAATACTAACAATTATTTCCACGCCTATTAGGATTTAGACTGGGAGCTCGTGTCCTCTAGCATCCCCAGCTCAGATGCAAAGCAGCTGTGGAAAAATGTTTCTAAGACTGGATGGCACTTCACAGCCATCTCTAAATAAGGTATATGTGAGCTATTAGCCCTCTTTATACACCATAAAGAGCAAATACTAAGATCAATACAAAGCACCAGTCAGGAGATGACAAGTAAAATATCTACAGATTTCTCCCTCATAAAATGGAAAAATACTTTAGAACCACAGCATCCTCTCTCAAACACATATTAAGGCTAAAGTTCTCTCTCATTTGAAAACTCCCCTAATGCTTTGTTACAATTTAATAATTTGATAACCATCCAGATGTATGCTGATTTAAGCTTGAGTTCAATATCTGGATTCGTATCACTTCATTTGCATGTTTATCAGAGCTTTGTGTGTAGGAAAAACACACAACTGCCCTCCAACTCTTCATTATTCTTTTGCTTTCGTAATGGGCTCAACCGAGCAGCATCATTCCTTAATTTGATAACTTCTGCTTTATTTTGAAAGGTGGTAATTTCTGAATCAGTATATGAGTTGCCACACATGAAACAAGCCCTGTAACTACTCCCAAAGAGTAACCAAAATCGCATTAAAACCGCTGTAATACAGTTGACTCTCCATTACCTATTGCAGTGGGGAGCTAGAAAAGTAAAATTCATGGAAAAAACAGGTAAAATGGTTACCAGTCTGCACAGTGCAGGGACAGCTGTGTAGATCCAGTCTAGAGCCAACAGGGATAACAATGAATTGGAGGTAGCTAGTCCCTCTGGGTTTTAAATGATTCCTATAGAGGAAAGAATCTCTCTGCACAATAGGGCTCAGCTCTCCTGGTTGTAGAAAGAACCAGTGTATGTGGTGCACCAGCCTGTCCCGAGGCCCCATGTTCTGCCACAAAGACAAATTTCTGGGACCCGTAATACTGGGAACATCACACAGATGCCCAATCAGCGTTCCTTGGGCATCTTTCTGAATCAGCACTGGTTAGCTTAAGTTTCAAGCAGCTGCAGAGATCTGCACCGCTGCATTGCTTATTGTATGCTCTGTTCTAGCATTGCTGAGTCTTCCGTGCTGAATCCTCTCAGATCTGTCCCTGTAACGCAATGAAAACCACAGCAATCACAGCAAAGCAGCAAGGTCCCACACCGCAGCAAGTGAGGACTTGCTCAAATGCAACAGCCATGGGCACAGAAATAAAGGAAAGCAGCTGCTCGTCCTTCAAAAAGCCGCAGGTATGCAGGTATCTTCAGCAAGATACCCTCACCTCCACTGCCAATCCCTACAATGAGATCCGGATCCTGGCTCCATCCTTCCTGTCACTCAGGTACATTGCATGCAGCTGAGCTCCCGTGGGTTGGCCCTGCCTGCCCACCAGGTGCTCAATCATTGCTTCAGGCCATGACTTAGCATTTCTGCTACAGTCCCTTACAGTTGTTCAGTTTTCAGTAGTACCAGAAACCAACATAAGTCTGGCATGGGGGCATAACAAACTCATGACACCTTAGGACTCCTGCAAAACAAGCAGACAGTTTCCACTTTTCACAGGTCTGACTATTCCAGAAAGAGCAATGGGACTGGCTCTGTACAAAGCTAGCTCCACTTCACACAGCTTGATAACTCTGTAAGTTGTGCAAGTACAGCTATGCTTCTCCTGGACCAATAATCTCCATGACTATCATGTTCCAACTACCAGCTTGTGTCACTTTTAGTCTACTTCCACATGCCACTGTAACCTTTTACTTAGTGTCCAGTTTTGCTGACATTAGCACAACTTGACTGACTGTTGAGTCTTCTTTCATGTTTCTATTTAGTTTTAACCCAAAGTTGTCCTTTTTCTGCCATTTTTTAAAAAGCAATGTTTTATGCATCTGTTGTTATGATCTGGTAGTATATGCAATTTCTATCTTGTGTATAATATCCTCACTTCAAGAAGACTACGTATGCTGCACATTCTCTATGTACCTAAGAATCTTCCTGAAATGAAATCTCTATGACCTAGTCTTCCCCTTATCTGCTTCTAAAGGCAAATACAGCATGTGACAATGACTGAGATGGAATTTCTTTTTTTCTTAAAGGAAGAAACAATGCATGCACACAAAAATATTCTGGGAGTTATTTTTCGTTTATAAACTATAAAGTAATTCCACTATTTTTGGAATTTCCTACTGAATTCTAAAAAGTTCTTGCACACAAAGTGATTACATGTTTAATAAGTACTCTAAATTTCATCCTTTAAATAACAAAAAGTGTATTTAGCAAAGGCCATTTGATCCCATGTTTCTGCTCAGTTATTTATATACAATCTAGAAAACAAGAAAATAGAATGAAATTCCATAGCTGTACTGCATTAGAAATGCTGTCAAGACTGGCTGAAGATTACCGACTCTGCTTCAGTTGGAATTTGTACAAGTACTGTTATCTAAAGAAGAACCATATGAGGGCAAATTGAGCAGCACAGAATGAAAACTATTAAAGTTTAATATAGCAGCAAAGTACCTAAAAAATTAGACATACATAGACTTTTGCCAATACATATGAACACAAGAACATCTAAAGATACCTAATAAACAGTTCAGATTTCTCTCATTTCCATCTACCAAGACAAAGCAAAGTCCAAAAAACTTGATCAATGTCATTTGATCACAGACACACAAAGAATGATTTTCCTTTGAAAGCGTCACATCTATTAACTTGTAACTTATAGAGTGCTTAACTGGCACCTAACAGCATCAATTTTACAAAGTGGCACATGCAAAAATGAAAATTACTTTCTTCAAATAAATATTCAAATATTGTAATTCCATAAAAACATTATTTCAGTACAGGCAGCATCTGTGATGCAAATCAAAACTGCTTCTCTGAATGCTATTTAGATTTGAAGAAATATAAGCAGGATATTTGGAAGAGGGAGACAGTAAGTTATCTGCATCCATAAATACTTTTGAGTTAACTTTTAATACCTGCTTTTATTGAGCTTTTTTTATCATTTGCTTGAATGCTAAACAGAATTGGTAACTAGCATTATTACCATTAACTGTTCAGTGTGTACGCATGCCTCACAAAACACAATAAAGAAACAGTCATGGGACTGAACTACCACAGCATACAAAACATATGGTAGCAACTAGTGTATTAAACTGAAGCAACAGTATATCAGAAAAAGAAAGATAATATTGGACAGCCCTTCCCTCAGCTAAGAAATTATGGGCCTTGTAGTTGCAGAACAAGTGGAGGAGACAGGAAATCTGGAGTTTAATCTGGGATCTGTCACAGATTTCCTGCATGGCTTTGACAAAGTCCTGTGAACTTAATTTCAGTTGTTTGAGGCTTTCTTTCCTCACAGCGCAGCTTATGCCTGTATCTTGACAGCACCTCTGTAGTGTACACTAATTAACACAAAAGGAAAGATGTTACCAGTACAACTTTCATACCAAAACAACAGCAAAATCAGATGTCAATACAGGTGAAACAATTTTATCAAAAGCAGAAGCTAGGTGAAAGAAGCATAAGAACTATATCAGGCAACATATCCCTTTCCAGGAGCTAATGGGGAGAGAATAAAGAAGGCTATGAACTATCCCACTGGCTAGCACAGCTGGTACACCAGTAGAATTAGAAAGGACCAATCTATTTCCACTCCAAGCCAACACTACACTTTCCTGCCTCCTTCCAAAAAGAAAAAAAAAAAAAAAGGGAGGGGAGAGAAGGGGGAACAGGACATGTTTTTTCATAAAACATACCTCCATTGCAGTTCACACATCCTCCTCACAAAATCTAGCCTCCAGTAGTGCAAATCAGAGATATCTACTGTTCTTCCTCTCCCCATACTTTACAACATTAGCACAGTTTCCAGTTAAACAAAATAACAGTAGTAGAACCTTTTCAACAGGCCTGTGTGGCTTAATGTCTTAGATTTGAGCAAAATAGATGCCACATGCATTTTTGGGTTCTTTTGGCAAAAAGGGTTCTACACTGCAATACACTAGCACAGCAATGACAGCAAAGCAACAAGGTCCTACGCTACAGCAAGTGAAGATTTGCTCAAATGCAACAGCCACAGACACAGAAACAAACAAAAGAAACTACTTACGTTCAGAAGGCCACAGGTATGCAGGTACCTCCAGCAAGAAACACTCACCTCCACTGCCAACCCTTAAATGAGGTCTGAGAAGGGCTGGATCCTGGCTCCACCCTTCCAATCATTCAGGTACATTGCATGCACCTGAGCTCCCCTGGGTTGGCCCTGCCTTCCACCAGGTGCTTAATCACTGCTTCAAGCTATGGCTTAGCATTTCTGCTATGCACTCATTCTCTAAGGACTAGCACAATATTAAAAATAAGTAATCCACAACTACCTTCTGTTGTGCTTGCACAGCACTCTCAGATTACCTGGTTACAGTCATTATGTCCTGAGCTATTTTATTTCTACCTATAGGGGAAATATAACCTCAACAAGATAGCTCAGTGCTGTCCCCAGCGTCACTGGACTACATCTTGCATATCTTGAACAAGGCTTTGCTTGGTAGCATTTCCTATGTGACAGCCAATATGCTGTTTAAATTACACTAATTATTTTTACTTGTTTCAGCATTGCTAACAGACGCTCAGATGCTGAGTACTTAATGCATTTAGTACTTTTAATTATTTAGTCAATAATCAACTGAAACAAGTATCTTGCACAATAGAAAATGCAGGCTAGAAAAATGTTATTTTCAATTTGATTTACATGAAGAATTTACTAAAATTTTGCAGCAGAGAAGGAAGTGATTTATTTTAGTATGTGCACCAAATCTTAAACTGAAGAATGACTTAATTAAACTTTCATTTTCAGGGAAAAAGAAGACTGGAATCAGACTCTAGTTCCAGGGTCATAATGTAATACTACAACACAATCTCTTTAACGATCTTAAAAAAATGAAAGGCATCTAACAACATATGACTCTACATGTATTCCTAAAACACAACATTTATTAACAAACTGTCTGTATAAGCCATATTTAAATTTCTAGGAGATGTGAAACCACACTTAAGTACTGAAAGTGAAGCATATTGTTTCTCAGAGATACTCAGTTGCTATTCACCTAGCATTGCTCTCAATTAGACATGCTGGCAATTGTTAGAAAATAGGCATTTCACTGGAAGTCCTAACTTGAAAAAGTGAATGCTGGTTCTCTTCCAGCCCATAAGTAGCTTCCAATTTTTTTTTCTGGAGTTGTGCAACAGCTTGTGTCCTGGGCTTCAGGCTCAGTACTGAAATCCTCAAAAATCAAACCTCAAAATTGAAGCTTTACAAAAAAGGAAGCACAAGATACAGGGCCACACAGTCGTTTTGTCCACTATCAGTCTTTATGGTGTGGAAGCAAAACATATTTCTACAATTTCCTTCACAGCACTGCAGGGCGTGGATCTGGTGCTTGCATTTGTCCTATCTTCCTCCTTGGCTGCACATGCAAATGAATCCTCCAAGAGCTCAACCAGTCTCCAGTCAGACTCAGATCCCAATATCATGCCAAAGAACCATCTTCTGTTTGGACTCAGCATTCAGCCCTCTTCCTCTTAACTAGCTCCTGTGCATACCTACTGGTACATTCCCAGTAATAAGTCATTATTGGACTAATCATCTATCAGATAACATTAAGCATTCCACTGACCCTAAGGAGACACAGCACTAAAACATAACATATGACAGCATCCTTTCTCTGACACGCACAGGGTTTGGAGAACAGCAGTAACTGATGGTCACTGTGCTATATTGTCACTGGCCCACATGGTATCTGTAGACTCCTTAACAGATTTCACGTAGGCTCTAAGGACACTAGAACAAAGATGTTCTGGACACAATTTTCCTGCTTAAATCCATAGTAACTCTAAAGAGGTCAGCAGTAAACTGATTTCTGGCCTAAGTCATAAAACTGACAACTTTTTGATGTCTGCAGCTGAAGTTCTTCTAGTGTTCTCGGACACAGCATAGATCATAGAATATCATGAGCTGGAAGGGACTCACAAGGATCATATATGAATTGCTTCCACTAAAATATGCCTGACTACCATTTATTGTTCAGATTATTTTCTTCTTCTAATGTTGTACATTAATCTTTATGAATCTTCCTAGGTATTTGGAAATTTTTTCTGCGGAGTGTAGGATGTGAGTCAGTCAAATCTCTACAAAAATTTCCTCATAAGTAAAAGATTATGGAATATTTCTTCTGCCTAATATATGTTTTTTTTTGTTTTTATTTTCTGTTTGCAAGAATTCAAATCCATCCAATTTTACATAAGTGACATTTGCATATACTCATGTTTCCTACTGTTACCTCTCCTTATTACTTTATTTCATTGCATATTAAATGCACCTTTATTCTACACATGGCTGGTCTTATTGGCCTATAATAATTGGAAATTACCTGGTTTGATACCTTCTGGGCTTAGCGATTCAAACTAACATGGAGACTGAAAGCGGTTTCTGCCCAGATTTCATTATCTCCCTAGAATACAAACCAGGTTTCAGTTTGCGAACAGAAGATGAGAAAAACTTTTCACATATTCACTAAAGAGAAGAAAAATAAAAAGCTTTTATCTTATTGTAGTTTCAATAATCACACAGAACATCTAAATCAAATATTCCTGGAGATGTTCAAGGCCAGGCTGGATGGAGCTGTGGGCAAACTGACCTAGCGGGAGGCAACCCTTCCCACAGCAGAGGGCTGGAAATGGAACTTTAAGGTCCTTTCCAACCCAAACCATTCTATGACTCTACAATTTCTTTCAGTGATGTCCTAAGCCTTAGTCATCCTGTCTAGGGCATCTCAGAAAGACTGCTACACACTGTAATATAGGAACAATACAAGAATCGCTTAATTACAGTAGTAGTCAAATGTAGTCACTTCTTTTTAACTGTATTTTTGCAAAGTGTAAAGCGCAGTAGTCTTCTAGTTCTGACACAGATTTCTGGGAATACAGCACAAAAACTGTAGTAGAGAGGATGAAGGTGCCACTGCGGTTATGGGTAGGGTATTCAAAGCATGGGCATGAACCTAAATGCATCCACAGGGGATTAGAAAGCTACATTGTTTACCATATAAGTATAAAATGCAAGGAGTTTTGAATAAATATTTTGCCATGCTGTTAAAGGATTTTGACAACAATGTCACTGTGTTAAAACATTGTATGAATAGCTTGTTATTACACAATGTCCCTTGAAAATTTAAACTCTCTTGACCAGAAAATTGATATTTGCTGTCTCTCCTAGAAAGCTGACACCTTAGAAATGAAACTAAAATCAGCAATCACAAATGTAAAAAACGACAAAGAACCAAAACCACAAAAAAAAAAAAAAAAAAAAAAAAAAAAAAAAAATCCCCAAATCCATATGCTATTGTTCTGCGTGCAAATCTGATTCCTGGAATCCAGAGGACAGTTCTTTAAAGGTGCCTGTTTCTCATCTGGTACATTCAACTCCCTTGTTTTTCATCTTGATTTGGGCTGGGTACAGTCAGAGAATTATCTTAATTAATATAAGGAAATGAAGTCTGATTAAAAGGAATATATTCTGGCCAAATTCTCGTTGCAGAAATTATACTTTGCTTTTCTGAATTCTCTGATAACTGCTATTGAACACAGGATTCTCTAACAAGGTTATGTGCAAAAGCAAAAGTAATTCCTGGGAGTCTAATACTAAAAAAGTGAAACTTTATATATGTTTTGTAGGATAGTCTTAAAAACTACTAGGCAATATAAAATAATTACACTTATCATGAAATAATCAGGAGATTCCCATCATGAGTCAACCTTTGTTAACAGAAACGCAAAATGAACATGATAAACATACTGATCTCATCAGTATTCTGATTTGTTTACTGAGCCTTCATTAGCTTAAGTACTAAAAACAAATCAGGCCTGTGTCGCATAGTGTCAGTTTAATTTTATTCCAGTAAGAACTGACATGTAATGAGCACCTATATGGGTGGATGACCCAACACTTAGACATCGTTCCTGTATGACCTGATCTTAACACCTTTTTCATTTCTGTAGTATTCACCTTCACCAGTTCTGCAAAACTTTATCTGTAGATGAAACATGATGAAATTCCTTACAATCGACGTTGAGTTGGAACAAAATATCATGCAGAAGGATGCCACTATCAAAAGCTCTGCCTCAGAGCTGGATCAGTTACCAACAACCACACTCAGCCAAAAGTGCTGACCGTAGAGGATGCTGCAGAATACATATTGTTTGAATTGTACTACTCCATGTCAAACATGTCAAGGTCAAATTATCTGGAACTTGGTGAAGAAAGGAATAAAAATTTTTCTTTTCTCAATTTCTGAATGCTTTTCTGTGATAATTACTAGAAATTCTCTTTCTTATAAGCATTCACCCCGCATTTAAAAGGTGCCCTCAACATACTGCTATTACTTATAACTGTTCACTGATTTGTTCCATTTCTTTGATGAATAAAAGCAGTGAAAGCTGAGGAGAGATACTAAAATACATCACGAAGAGTAGGGTAAGTCAGAAGTAGATGACTAAAAGGCCCAGGGAAGTTCATTCCTCTCAGGCACTTGGCTTTCTGGCCTCCAGTGCAAAGCAGGCCAGGCACAGGCAGTAAAAGTGCCTGAGCAAGAATCAAGGTACAGAACATGACTGTTGAAAAGCTGCACTAATGCATTGTCTTTCCTCCTTGCATTTCAGAACACATTATTTTTTGTGTGAAAATTTATGAGCTAAAGACAATCCAATGTCATTTAATTAACTTGATCAATAATTGGATAATATGGTTTACCAGTATTCCTATCTACACTATTACAGTATTCCTGTCTACACTATTCCAGTTGCAGTACAGTAACTCTTGCTTTATTAAATACGATGATTCCTGCTCTTTTTAAAATGGGATAGTTGATAAAATATTAAAAAATATATTTAATGCTTTCTTTATATTTATCATCATCAAACAGGACTTCATCCACAGTGAATTATTCTGTATCATTAATTTCAAAACAAGTTTGCCATCTTTCAATAGTATTTTACAGCAGTTATTTTTGTTATGTATTCAGGAAATTACAAAATTTCTTATCTGTCTTTTCTAGGAAGAGAGAAAGCATAAGTATTCTTTTCTAATTATTGCCCTTCAGCTTCCTCAGAGCATTTTTTTAACCTATTTAGTTTCAAGATTTGTTTACATTCACTGATATATAGGTTAAGTTTACTCTTCATTTATTTCAATGTTATGTTCCAAGGATATCTTACTGAACACTCACTGTAAAACCTTCAGCTGTGGTCCCTCGCATCCTGAAATTTTCTCTCCACATAATCCTGCCTTCTGTCACAACAGAGTGAATAAAATTAGTATTGTTTTGTTTACAGAATACATTTCTTCTAGCAAAACATGCACACCTCATAGTATATGTTACTTTAAGAAGTTTGAGTAAATTTTCACATTATGTGTATGTATGAGCACACATGCTCAATGCCCCAAACACATACACAGAGCAATTGTTGAAAACCTTCATTAAAATTTTGTAAAGGAAGTCCATCTGCCATAGCTCAGGATGTCCTGTTTCTGTGAGGGGCTTTGGATATTTCTTGGCAATTTTCTCATTGAAAGCATAGGTAGGAGACTGGATAGAATCTTGCTACTACTAAAATGATCTGATTTGTAAAGGATGTTTTGAAGGGCTCTTCCCCACATGCTGGGACTCTCGAGGCACGGACACCTCATCAGACACAATACTCTCAGTTTAGCATCCTCTTTCCTGTCAATGCCAAGGATGAGGATAATACTGGAGGAAGGTCACAGAATCATAAGGGTTGGAAGGGACCTCTGGAGATCACCTAGCCCAACCTCCTGCTAAAGCAGGTTCGCTACAGTAGTTACACAGCATTCAGGTGGGTTTTGAATATCTCCAGAGAATGAGGCTGCACAACCTCTCTGGACAGCTTGTTCCAGTGCTCTGTCACCCCCAAGCAAAGAAGTTCTTTCTCATGTTGAGATCGAACTGCCTGTGTTTCAGTTTGTGCCCAGTGCCCCTTTTCCTGTTGCTGGGCATCAATGACAAGAGCCTGGCCAGGCTCTGGGTGCTCTTATCCCAGCAGTCAGCAAGCTGGAGTTTCTCACATGGCCTGGCCTGTTGCAGAAAGAAGTGATTACTTGGTTGGTCAGAGCAGGTGAAGCTCATCGCATTCTAATCCAGCAAGGGATGTGCCTGCTGCTCCTCTGTCAGAGAGATAAACAAAGAGCCTTGTCTTCTGAACTGGGGGGTTATAATTTGGGGTTAGCATCAGTTTATATCTGATTGTTTTAAGAGATTGGTTGCTTTGTAGGAGGATGGAGGCAGCTCTGTGGCTTGTTTGGATTCAAATTTTATTTGAATTATTGAAAGGCAAACAATAAGTTCAAACTTGAGGAAAATTCATTCGTGATTGATTGGTGATATTTGTTTTACTTAGTGCTGCTCTCCAAAGCGTTCAGTTTTAATTTTACAGCTAATCAGTCTGCAAACTGTAAAAAGCCCCAGATTTCATCTCCACTGAGAAAATACTTTTGTTGTTTGTGTTCCACATTTAAAAAAACAAAGGCTGATTGCCTTTGGAGGTAACAGTACATTATATATAATGTATACATCACGGATGTAAGTACCCAAAGAAAATATTTTCCATGGAGACAGATGTTGGCCCAACCAAGCAAAACTAACTGCCACAAGGGTGTGCCATTCTATCAGGAAAAGAAGGAGAGAGGAAAAGAGAACGGATGGAAAAAGGGATCTGCATGAGGGATCAAAAAATGTCATTAAAAAAACCCACCAGTTGGGAACAAGGAGTAGAAAACTCAACAGGAAAAAAGAAACTAGGGATGGAGAAAAGTCATTAATATTGGTCTTAAGCACATTACTCTTCCCACGAAGAATACTTTATTCCCTCCTTAAATGGACATATTTCCAAAATGGAAGACTGCTGATGTTTCTCATAAGACAGTACTGGATGCACTAGTGGGATGGAAAATACAATCGGTAGAAACCGAGAGAAGAAAACCAGCCTTGTTTTTTGTTATGCCTCTCCTTTTCAGTACAGAAAGCAGCATTTCCTATAATAAGAGAAAGAATTAGCACTACATTTATCCTACTCTACTGAGTTCTTTGACCCAACAGGAGCTCCAAGCCATGGACAGTCCTTCAATTAGTTTCACTGAACAAGAATATTAAACAGTCCTTCAATCACCCTGCCCTGCGAAGCCCAGGCACATATACCATCCTGCCCCACCAGTGGACAGAGGGAATTTAATGTTCTCTGCTCTTAGAAACAATTTCAATGTGTAACACTCTCGATGAGTCTTCGCCATTAAAAATCTCCCTTGTTCATACAGCAATAATAACCTGCATGCAAAGTCATACAGAAACACATTAAAGTCTTATCATCATCTCATTCTTCTAAAAATTATTTTTACTTGCATCTCTGAAAGGTGAGACAATCAACCCTTACTAAGCATATGACAGAACCCTATGTGCTGGATAAAGAAGCATTTTTAAAAGTAGAGCTATCTGGAAAAACTGAAAAGGTATTGCACAGTTAATGGCAGATTCTACTAGAAATTAAAGTAACATTTTATCAAAAGCATGCCTAACGTGGCATATAAAATACTTCAATCATTTATGAAGTCAATACTCATTAGCCCTAACTAAAATTAAAGTAAGAATATATACAGTAACTTTTTTTTTTTTTTTTTTTTTGCTATCCATACAATCAATCTCCATTTTAAAATCAAAGGGAATTAGGAAACACAAAATGGAGAAGTGATCCAGAGTCAGCAAGATGTCTGTGGCAGTTATTAACAGAACTCACCTCCCAGCTACGGGTTGCATTTGCCTTGTTAAGAAATGACCCACACAGACTGGGGAAGAGAGACCCAAAGTAGTGAGACAGGCATAGGATATTACACAGAAAAATAACACAGTACAGGCAATTTAGCCACAGTACCTCAAAACATTTGGCATTATTTCTTAAAGACTCTAGCAGGATCAGGCCCTTTGAGAAACACATTATTTATGTAAGATAGGTTGTTTTGAAAGTTTTTTTTTTTTTTGAAGTATCACAAAACCAGTTAAATATTGAAAATCGAGCAATTGCACTGGTTGTCTACAAGATGTTTCTCTAGCTAAAGATAAGGGTATAAGGTTTTTGTTGCTACTTAGCACCTTCTGCTTTTATTAAATAGTAAAAAAAGTCCAATCTCATCAATGCCATGGGGCTGGAGATGAAGGTTTCTCAAGGAGACAGAAGAGGGCAACATGCTAACTATCCTTCCTTCCTTCTTGTTCTATATTAAGAAGCAGACTCACGATATCAAGAACTGAACATTCTTCCTTTTGACTGAGTAATCGATTGGAGAGCTTTACAGTAGATGAAAAAATGAGCAGATGTTTTACTCACCAATCGGATGATAAGAAATGTTCCCCATGTAATCACAATGCAGGAAAAAGAAAGTATGCAATTCTTTCAGAGTGTAAACATTGAACATTTACATTTTTTAATTGTTTTCATAGTAAAAGGACAAAAATTTTGCAAATATTTCTCAAAGATGTAGATTCTTTCACGCATCGAGAGACTTTTGCTGTTCATTCTTATGCTGGACCCAAAGCCCCACACTGCCATCTGCTGTTCTGTGGCCACACAGGGAGCAACGTTGAAAACTTCGAAAGCATATCCCAAATTACTTCACAGTAATCAGCACTGTTTAGCTTTGATTTTCAGAAACACGGTACTACAATATAAGAAAATCGTATCTAATTGTTGATAATGAAGACACTAACCTCACATGTTTTTTTTTTTTTTTTTTTGAATAGCAATTTGGAAATTATTAAAGAGAAATCATAAGAATGACTGCAAAGCACCATTTAGCCATCATTAAGTGAGAGATATAATCACATTTACAGCATATCGCACAGAATCAGACATTGTACCAGCATTTAGAGGAAGTTTGATGCTGTATACCATAAAAAGAGGCATGAGAGGAAAGGCAGAAACAAACAGTTAATTAAAAGATGCCTCACTCTAATGGCAAATATTTTATCCTCAGTGTTCAAACAAGCCAAGTAAATGCACAGTTAGTTCTGGACGAAGTTTCCAAAACTATACAGTACTGATGCCACATTGCTCTGTTCTTCACAGGATCAGACCTCATTTTCTGCAGCCTCAGCATTCAGAATGTAATTTTGGTTTTGGGTCTAAACAAAACCATCCAAGCAATAGCCTAACTACTTTGTAAGTATCAGTCAAAAATTCTACTGCCTACCTACAAGGGAAATGGTACTTGGAAGTTAATTATACTGGACAGGAACACATAGAAAAACCGAGTGATCTCAGTGCTGCAGCGTTCTATTGTAAAGCTCCACGTGGACTGGCTGCATCTCAGTAATACCTTGTAAGGCTTAGGAAATCTTCATACTGTTGCAGAGACACAAAGGGCACAGAATCTGGTTTGCTTTTTCATGTAGTGTGAAAGCTATCTTTCAGAGTCAGATCCTAAATTTGCGTGTGGTCTGAACTATTGTGCTTCTATTCAAAATTCAGTAGAAAATTAGAGTCTGTTTAGTGGCTATCACGAAGAACAAAATATTTCAAGCAAGCAAAACAACCCAAGTGAAGGCTTGAACAGAAGGAGCAGAATGGTCTTAGATCAACTTTAGCTGGTTGTAAAACTGCATCTTGAGGCTACAGTTACCTGAAACACCGTGACACCATCTGGAGACTTGCTGCTAATGAAATGAGAAGATTCTGCTTCCATTCTTTTCTTCTCAGAGGCTCTGGCATTCATTAGACCCCTCTGTGACTTCATTCAGCTCAATAACCTGAAAGAAAATTATTCATTGTTTCTACTTGAATAATAAGATGAAGGAGTTTATGAAAAAAATATGATGTGTGCTAGAGGATATAAAGGATGGAATCAGAATCAGGCAGCTCAGAATAGGGTGAATAGAAGGGAGGACCGTGATATTTGCCTTTTACTGTGGAGTTGTGAAAAAAAATGATCTGACCAGGCACAAATATTTGGACTTTGAACAGTTTCACTTTGTTATCCTAATTTTCACTCTACTTTTTTGCTGTAGGATTGGTTTTCCAATGAGGAAAATGATTCAGTGCTTTGATTTTGTGTATTGTCCACTCTCCCATTTGACAAATGGGGGCAATCTGCATACAGTACATGGGACAGAATTTGGCCTGTGCCTCATACATTCCTGTCACTAATATTTCTCCTGACATGAGAGATTGTCAGCTGCTTTTCTTTATTTTCCCTGTGAAATATTTTATAAAGCCACTACCAGATCTCGCTAGATTATTTATATGTACTGTGTGCCTTCATAAAGATCTAAGTACTTACTCTAGTCTAAGTGTACAAACACTAACATATGTTAATGATCATGTCATGTGTTACAGAATGGCATGGCTAAACATGCAGGAATTATGAATACACGGGAAAAAGAGCTGTGGAAGCAAACCAATAATGAACAGATCAGCCAGAAAAATGGTGCAGGTTTCTATCTTTCCTTTTGGTCTCCACAGTTTGTCATCTGTATGCACTGCGAAGAACAAATGCAGTAACTTATCACACAGCTTTAAAATACTTCATAAAGTACACTCATATTTTCCCCCACATTTAAGCAGATTTAGCACCCAGTCAATCATTTTTGTCCACACTGCTCTGGAAATCAGCTAGTGACATCTGGTGCTCCACCCCGTGCTTTGTCCAAAAATGGATGTGAGTCTTCCTGTATACTTCATTGGGCAACCTAGTAAAAGTCAATGGGTTTACTTGGAATTAAACGGGGAAAACAGGCTAAGAACTATTGGACTATACTCATTTTATGTCTGTTTTTGTCTCTAGGATTTTATTGATTTGCTTTGGCAGAAAGTAACAAGAATAAGTGCAACTGAAAACTGTTCTTGTGAGACATACACTTCATTAAGCAACTAAATAACCATTTAATCTGGGCCGAAATACAACCTTCAGATCAAGCAGGTACAGTTGTTAGTTCGACAAATCTAAATACTTTTGCTTAAAACAAAATGAAAAAATGTTTGATTTTAACAGACGAATGCAGAAGTGGCTGAGATTTAAACTGATGCGGTTCTTTTAGATCTGATTCTCTGAGATCAAAACATCGTTTGCTTTCGGAGACTCTTTCATTTATTTGATCACAAAGAGAAGATACTGTAGATTTATGTGTTGTTTGTGCTGCAGAGCACAGCCGTTTTAGCTTTTCTGTCAGACCCCCAGGATCCTGTCTTTATAATGACTTTTTAAAATGCACATTGGGTATGTCTAAGCAAATTTAATTTGTATTAAATTCTGGATCCAAAGCAAAGGGAAAAAAATAGAACAATAAACCCTCCAGCAACACCTTTAATAACGTGGTATTTTATTTTAATAATGTAATAGTCTTTTAAGCTGGTATGGGTAAAAAAAAATGGTTAAAAAAAATTCCTATTGTGAAGACAGCAATAACAACAAAAATAAACAGTTGCATATTATTAAGTAGCAAAGTACAGGAGGGCATTTCTATGAACAATTAATTCTGGGAACTAAGAAAGAGAAAACAAGGTGGTAAAACAAATGGTAAGAAATTCAAAGTAATGCAAGATGAAAACAGGAAAGTTTAGGGGCGATATAAAAACAGTACGGAGAATTGAAGAAAAATCATTACACGTAACAGAAGGAAACTTGTGAAAGAATCTCAGAGATAGAATATCAGAGGCAAAAAGAACACAAAAAGGGATTGTCCCAGCATCAAGAGTGGTTTCTTGGCATCACTAAGCAACAAGAAGGCTTGGGAGATAAGAGTTCTTCTAACTAAACATGAACAAAAAACGTTGAAAGGGATAAAATCAGTCATGGGAAAAAATAATTTCTTAACAGTAACAATTCATTGGCAGAAAAATGTATTCACCTACTACTGAAAGAACCGAAGAATGAAATGGCTGTGTCAATAAAGTCAGTTATTCCTAGAAAAGGATGGAAGAAAAAAATACAGTTAGCAATGAAGAGGTATTAGACCAGTTTATAAGCAGGATACATCACAGCTTGTGTTTGAGCCCAGGTTTAGTTCACAATGCCCTGATGGGTAGTTGGATTCAAATGGATGGGACTTTAAACAGAAATGGAATGAGAAAGAGGTTAAATACTGATTAAGATGGGGGAAAACAACAATTACTCACATCATACCTGACTCTGAGTAACACCAAATATTTACTATTTTTCCCCCCTAACAATTTGTATTTAAAAGATAAGCATTACAGGAGTAGAACAGAAGAATGAAATGTATTGGAAAATATGGGCTTAATTCTGAGCTCACTGAAGTCAGAGAAGGACTTCCAATGGCTTTAATGGGCTTTGGCTCAAGCCATTTTAGTGTAGCAAAGAAAACAATATAAACCAAAGTGGGATTTATATCCCTACCATAAATAATGTATGTAATCTCAATTACTGGAGGCAGTATTTGTATATATCCGATTTATCATTATTAAAGAGAGATTATAGCAGCTTTATGTGAGACAGAGGCAAATCTAGGTCATTTGCATTATCCACTGTAACTACTCTGGCACTTTCATTCTTACTGTTTAAAATCTCAATCTTGCCCCCATGTGGCCCAGGAAAATATAGCAAGCAGGCACTGTAAACACATCTGTAACTAAACTGGAAATAAAGACTACATATAGCCAAAAGCACTCCTTAGTTTTGTAATTTTCCCTTCAAATTTGAAATTAAAATGACAAATAGTCGTGGCACAAACAAAATCTAAGATATTTGCTCTTCCAGCTATACATACTATTAGCACTTGTTAAACTGACAATGCTGAAGAGAAGCATTTGTCAGATTTGCATTCATAGTTTCCCCCATTCCCTCTCACTGTGGGTTTTTGAATACGTGACAGAAGCCAGCTGTTGATGCAGGATGATAATGGCTATGGCTGACCTCAGTTACACCATCTTCTGGGTGTATCTCAGCTGTGCTTTGCTAAATGGCTTTGTTCAGCCGAACTGCCTACAGCTCTGCACTCAGAGCCAAGTTTGGCCCAGTGGCACAGTGCAGCATCTTCTATCCCTGCTGCCACGGATCAAAATGACATCTGAAAATAAAACAGCTTAAAACATCTGTATGGTCTTTAGGATGGAAAATGGCCACTTTGATGTATTAGCAAAGGCTCATGCGTCATCACCACTGTCATCACCACCATCAAAATAAAGGGATTCTGGTGGAAGTTGGAGGGGGACAGCTTTGGATGGCAATACAAGCCCATGGCTACATAGCTTTAAGGACCATTACAGAGAAAATAATACTTGGTCTCCTGAAGAAAAGAAACTTGCAGATGATACTCCTGAAAACAGACAGTATTATCACAACCACCCCAATGATTATAGCAAAGAAATAAACCACTCCATCTAGGCACAGGGAACCAAAACAAACCACACATAGCACGTCATTCATTTAATTACTTATCTGACAATAGAATAAGATTTGTGTCATTTCTCTTACTTCCACAAACTCTGCCTTCTCTACAAAAAAAAAAAAAAAAAAAAAAAAAAAAAAAAAAACAAACTTCTCTTCAGTTTAATCCATGCAGATTAAGTGAAAACAGATTCCAACCTGGTCCATTGTGTCCCTCAGAAAAATGTTCCACAGGATTGCCAGATTCTTTATCAGGAACAAGAGAACCAACCATTAATTTTAAAAAGGTCATGTCATCAGCTGTGGACACGCAGACACTCTGACTGGGCTCAGTCTGTTTCTTCTTACAGCAATGGGATGCACAGTTCCCAAACCTCACATTTTGTCTTTTTGTGTTTTTCCAACAGAGAATTCTTCCTTCCTAACAACTTGCAAACACAATTTTGACACAATTACTATTCTGAAAAGCTGGCAGCCCACAGTCCCTTACTTTATTTATTAAATGGCAAGCTCCTAGGCTCCCCATTTGCTTTCCTTCTCCCTGAGTTCTTAACCAAAGTGGTTCAGCGTCAGCAGCCATCTGATCCTTTTGCTCTCCTGAAACTACCAACAAAAAGGAAATTAATGCCAACTGTGGAGGTGATTTTGTATCGAAACTTTTCCAATAGAATCCAGACAGACCACCAATGTGTTTCACAGGGGACATCCACCCCTCATCAGATGGTTGTAATTTTCCAACAGCAATTGTCCTGGGATGCATTGAAAATAGTAACTAAAGCTAAGAAAGATTCTTTATTTCATTATCAATGATTACACCACTGATTTTTGAAGCTGATTTTGTATTTGTAAGTATACCAATAAAAAATATCCCACTTAAAGTTGTTACTTCAGTACGGCAATAAACCATACATAAAACATAACCAATGTATCCAACATCAATTCATATTATTTTATAAAACACATTAACCTGCTCTACTTCTATCTCCAGCACTGTTAGTTAATATTTCCTTTCATCCTGCCAGCCAAAAGGCTAATCCTCACAGCAGCTGTTACTACTCCAGTACAGAACGAATGTGAATTTAACCTCTCCTGGATATAGTCTAATAAATTCTCTTGTTTTTCTAAGCACTTCTGTGAATTAAAATGGACGTTGGCTTGCCATCCAAATTCATGAACAGGTCTGAAGTGGCTTTTAGGCAAGTCGCCAAATAACTTCCCAATTCCCTTATAGGGTATAGCTCTCACTCCAGAGATCCTCCAAGCAAGAGCTGAAAAACAACATCTTCTCAATTTCCTCAACATTGTTTTTAATTTTCTTGGCATTATTTAAATAAATTAAGCACAAAATCACATTAAAATAATACTAGGGATTCATTTGCACTCTAATTCTCAATGATTTCAACTTGATTGTACCAGTATAAATATGAGAAGAATATGCCTTCCTACGACCTTTCTGATAATGCAAGGGTCAGGATATTGAAGGATAAAGCTTGAATACAAAATTCAACTCGGTATGTGTGTTTCAGTATTGAATAAGGATAGGTAAAACAAGAATGCTGCCCAACACAATGAAGATCTATTATTAGAAACAAATATATATTTAAACAGATGTTTAGCCTTGTTCTGTTTAAAACCAACACATGCTATATAGTCTCTGTTTTCCTTAAGACTTTAATTTCCATTTTCAAATGTAACACAATTTAGACTCTGATTTGGCACAGCAGCCGTCAACCTACTAAACTTTAAAACAATCAGAAATCTACAGAATTTAAGCATATTGCTTGTGTTTTGAGATCTCGCCTCTCGGAGATGAAGTATTTCCCAGTTTGACAGGGAGTTGTCAAGCAGGTTACATCACCTTGTGGCTTTGAGCATTTGACAATCCGCATCATTCAGGGCCCTTCTCGAGACTTGCCTGCTAGTAATACATTTTCTTTGACTCACACACCCCTAACCACAGCGTGTGAGGCTGACACCCAGCAGAAGGTACAGACTAACAAGCAATAATTAACTAGGTAATGCCTATTGAAATATACTCAGCTATAATAAGTCAGTTGCTGTGTTAATGAAATCACGGAATCATTAAGGTTGGAAAAGGCCCCTCAGATCCCCAAGTCCAACCCCACCCCACCATGCCCTCATCCCTCAGTGCCACATCTCCACGGCTCTGAACACCTCCAGGGACGGTGACCGCCTCACCTCCCTGTGCAGTTGTGCAGTGCCTCACTGCTCTTTCTGAGGAGAAACATTCCCTAATATCCAACCTGATACAACTTGAGGCCGTTTCCATCCCATCGCTGTTAACCTGGGAGCAGAGCCCGACCCCCACCTCACCTCTGCCTCCTCTCAGGGAGTTGCTGAGCAATGAGGTCTCCCCTGAGCCTCCTCTTCTCCAGACCGACCCATCCCAGTTCCCTCAGCTGCTCCTCATCACACTTTGTGCCCCAGAGCCCTCACAGCTCCGCTGCCCTGTGAACACACTCCAACACCTCAGTGTCTGTCTTGTAGTGAGCTATTTATCACCCCCCCCGTACCAAGACGCTGAAGTTCCTCACAAGAGAAGCCTACAGCCGCCACGAGCGGCAGCGACCTCTCACCGACCTGAGGAGAAGGATGCACTGCGCAGTGCCGCTCCTCAGGCAGCAGCACTCGTGGTATCCTTTGGACTTATTCCAGTTTACGGGTCGCACGGAAAATCTGCCATCACGCTTATACTTTCAGTCACCCCACAAGCGCCGGATTATCAGAGAGAGCCACAGGACAGTCTTCGTTTTGGGTAAATTACCACAGCGCTACTCCTTCTGCCAGGTGCTGCCTGCCGCCTCCTGGTTGACGGGGGGAAAGCAGCGGCTCGGCGGCGAGAACGCACAACGCGTGCTCAGCCCGGAGTTCTGCTTGCTCCGTCCCGCAGCCGAGCAGACACCTGCCGGCCCACAGCCCCGCTCCGCGACGTTCCCGCCAAACGTCCCCGCTCTGACAGGAACGCCAGCTCGGACTTCCACCTCAGCTCGGGCTCCCGCCTCCGCAGCGTTCACGCGAACGCACTGGGAGCGGCTTTCTGACCGAGGGAGATTCTCGGCACGGGCAGCGCCGCTCGGAAAGACCGCGCACTCCATTTCCCGACGTGCCTCAGGAGCGACGCGGCGTCTGCGTCGGTGGCGGGGCGTGCGCAAGATGGCGGCGCTCGCGGCGAAGGGTGCCGCTCTGCTGCCCGTGCGGCTCTCGCGCGTGGCGCGGGCGCTGTGGGGATGGCGCGTGCAGCGGGGGCTCGGGCAGGACGCGGGGCCCGCGGGCGGTGCGGGAGCGGGCGGTACGTGAGCGGGCGGTGGCGGGAGCGCCTTCTCCGCCTTTCCTGCCCATCCGCGCCCTTCGCGGAGCGCGTGTGCGGTGCTGCCAGGGTGGCTGAGGAGGAGGGAAGCGGGCCGGGGGCAGGCGGGCTGCGGGAGGTGCTTTCGTGTGAGGGCGGGTGTGCGGCCGTCTCTTCGCCCCTCTTCCGCGTTCATGGCGTGTAAAATCCTCCGGCAGAAAAAAGGGACGCGAAGCCCGCTTTTACGGATGAAGCGGTTCAGGATTTGCTGTACAGAATGACGGGGCTGAACCTGCAGAAGGTTTTCCGTCCGGTTCGGCAGGAGCTGAAGCCGCCCAAGTACCGGCTGCTGACGGAGGCTCAGCTGCAGGAGGTGCGTGACGTGACCTGCCCTGCGCTGCGCTGCGCCCCGCTGTGGGACGCGCCGTGCGGAGCCGCCCGCCGTGGGTTCCCGGTGCCGCGGCCCTCGGGGCAGCTCCCGCTAACCGCCTTTCTAACTTCTAATTGTGAAATCAACTCAACTTTTATTTTAAGGCCACCAGAAAAGCCGTTGTGGAGGCTAAGGAGAAGCTGAGAATGCCGCCAGTGTTGGACGAACGAGAGCCCATTGATGATGTGTTAGCAGACGACAAAGTCCTCGAGGGAACTGAGACTGCGAAATACGTGTTTACAGATCTAACTTATGCCACTCCGCATCGTGTCAGTAACAGTCCATGAACTTACTTTAACAGCTACTCATTCTTAATTCCAAAGCAAGCGGTAGGTTGTAGTACGACACAGAGCAGGCTGCAGGAGGCCGAGGAGCTGTGAATGTCATCCTCAGTGCGGAGATACGAGAGGTGTTTTACGTTGCTGACTTTTGGCTGTTGATGATAAATTACATTCCAGGGCTTAATAGTAGGAAACACACACGTTGTTAATTTGGTGTGTGCTGAATGTGTAAAGTTGGGCCAGCAGGAACACGAGCTCCTTTCTCTGGGTTTAGTTATCTTATTCGTTCCACTTTCCAGAGCTGTAGCTTTTAGTGTAAGTGCATGCAGCATTGCATTTTACAGCCTGATTAAGGTGTAAATGTATTACTTTTGAAGGGAAAAATAATTCTATGCATACTAACAGTCACAAAGATACTGTAGTATTGGTGTGGTTTTGGTATTGGAGCACTTAGTCGAACAAGAATCTTTTTTACAGTGATTCTGCTTATGTAGCGGATGCTGTGGGAGATAATGCTCTTTTTGGTCTTCTTTTCAGGAACGTTTCATTGTAGTTAGAGAACCGAATGGTGTATTACGTAAGGCAACCTGGGAAGAGCGAGACCGAATGATACAGATATTCTTCCCAAAAGAAGGGCGCAGAGTTATTCCCCCAGTATTATTTAAGGACGAACACCTCGGGGTAAGGTCACCTGGGGGTTGAAAACGGGTCATTTATATTTTCTCGTCTATGCCGTGACAGTGAAGGTATGCTGTTTGGACAGAGTAGTAGCTCTGAATAAGCCACTTGGGTTGTAGGTTTCGGTCTCCTTGAACAATTGCTTACCAGTGTAACCTGCTGAAATTGCTTAAAATAAAATTCCGAGTTGCAAGCAGATAAATACTGGGTAATGTAAATATTCTGTCATACTGTAGGTATGCATGTAATGGTTATGTGTGCTGTGTTTCTCTGAAGAGAAATGTTTCCAGTGCCATTTAAATTTTGGATAGCTGCAGTTTTGTTACATTTGACCTATGCCTGAATTTGAACTGTTTCAGACTGTGTTTCAGCAAGACCGTCATGAGGATATCCTTAACATGTGCATTGCTCAGTTTGAGCCAGATTCAGCTGACTATATCAGAGTAAGTTCACTTTTTTTTTTTATTTTTAAGTAAAAAAATATTAGGGAAGGACTTTCAAGGTTTATTTTATAAGCATAAATACTATCTGGGGATCAGAGTTGTTCAGGTGTGTTCTTCCCCTCCACTCCCATGGGTTACTTGTTATCTTTGCCATCAGCTTTCTATATTTTTTCCAGAAACGTGACCCACTTAAATATTTTCCAACTGTATAGAAAGATCTACAGATACAGCAAATAGTCTTCTGGTATCAAACCAGAATTGATAGTAACTGCAACTGGCCGCAACCAGAGGTGTGCTGCTTGAATTGTCTTGACTACTATGCTAGGGTTTGAAAAAAACAGGTAGATAACTGATGCATCTGAGAGCACTGTGCACAAAATAAACGAGTGTTTGTGACAAAAAGCAGATACAAAATACACTTCCAGCTGAAGTATTTCAATTTAGTAACTGTAAGTAGTAATGAATATATCAATCTTTGTCATTTAAAAGCTTTTCAATTCTATCTATTTAAGATCAACTGATTTCCTGAATCACTGTGAGCAGAACTTCAATTCTTCAATTAAGTAATTCTTAAGTAACTTTCTTCAACTTTCTCAGTTAGCAACTCTTTTCTCTGACTTCATTGAAAAATAGATTGTAACTTGAGGGCAGTGCAGTGGAGGTTCAGAGGTTGTCCCTCCCTCCCAAATTTTCCAGTATGTGGGTAGCGTTTAGTTTTCTCTTAACACGCATCTATGTCTGAGTTCTAAGAACTGGATTGTCCCCGTGTTACCCCAAATTAAAGCAGGTGTAAAGCTTTAAGGTAGCACAGTTGAGCTTGTGGCTTACTGCCACAGTTCAGAGAGGCCTAAAAATGGATTAAAAAAACCTACATGAAAGGTAAAGAGGAGGAGCTGTCATGGAGCTCTGCCTATGCTATTGAAATGCATTCTTTTCTGTGTCTAGGTTCATCATCGAACGTACGATGACATTGAGAAACACGCGAAGTATGATTTGCTCCGTTCAACAAGGCACTTTGGAGGCATGGTGTGGTACCTAGTAAACAGGAAGAGAACAGATGGCTTACTAATAGATATGATCAGCAGAGACTTGTAAGTGGTGTTTGTCAGTTATTTATTCTGTTTATCTAGACAAATAGAAAATGTAAAGGTCTGTTCTTTGAAAAGAAATTATTTCTGTAAGATGTCTGAGAGTTCCCATTTGCATGATATTGTAGACTAGCTGTAATTTCAAGCTACATAGATTCTGAATGGCAGTA
Organism: Gallus gallus; assembly: GCF_016699485.2. Classification (NCBI taxonomy): domain Eukaryota; kingdom Metazoa; phylum Chordata; class Aves; order Galliformes; family Phasianidae; genus Gallus; species Gallus gallus. Next base: position 5,543,016 of record NC_052540.1, read on the forward strand.
CCATCTACATTACAACCAAACTGGTAGGTACAAAAGTAGGTATCTGCAGAAATTAACCTTCTACAGTTGCTGAATTTCTGATTTTATTTCCCTTCTAATTAATTGTCAGTGAACTTCCAACTCTGGGCACTGCTGATCTTAAAACCTAACAGTTGTTAACAACTGGGCTGTTTTGGCTTTTAAGACTCAGTCTGGATTTTGGAGCAGTTCCAAAGTAGCTGTGCTTGACAGCAACTGCTAGGATAGACAGTGGGAAGTAAAAGACACATGTAGATTTTGAATGGGCACATGTAGATTTTGAATGGGTAATTTCCCACAAGAGCTGTTAAGCTCATTCAGAGCTCAGTGAAGCAGATACTACTTAATTGTCCAAAATATCATTAGAGCTAGGAAAAAAATGATAGAACTCAAAATTGCAGCAATGATATTCGTTTCTTACTATTGAATTTAGAAACTTCTAACAGCTGCTCAGATCCTACTTTCAAACTGAGGATATGAAGAAAGTGGAGGAAAGCAAAATAGTAAATGGGAAATTCAAATGTCTGTACTTAAATTCTCAGACATTAACGCATCTTTTATCTGCCTGTCACCCACCCACTTTTGGTTTTTATTTAGGCTTATGGAAGTAAAACCCTTATTCAAGTTTTAATTTCTTCATAGACTAAGAATGATAAGATCCCTAATACTACTTGTGTTAAATGTGCCAGCTACTGCAGTCAGAGTTAGAAGGCTTCTTGTTTAGCTGTTCCACCGAATGCTTGTTTAGTGGGCAGCTCCTTCTATTTTACAGCTTTCAGCTTTTATAGCTGCTGAACAGTAGTGGATTAGGCTTAAACTGCAGTATGAATTAGTTTGTTACTTGCTGCACGTGCTTCTGGTCTTCCTTCTCAGGGACAAGGTGCTATTGCAGTAAATGACGGGCTGCCTCTTTAGCTCTCTGTTCTAATGACTGTGTATATGAGGTGAAAGTGTATGAAAGACTGTGGTGTGCTAGCACATTTAGAAAAAGTAATAGCTACAACTGAACCTTTATTTGTTTAGGCTGGATGATGCTACATGTTTAATCACACTGTATCATATGCTCCATCCGGAATGTCAGTCAGCAAAAGAAGCTGAAGAAGGGAAACTCCATGGAATTGATCTGATCAAGGTATGCTTCTCTATTTTAAGCATACTTACCTACAGACGATAAGGCTTTTGAACAGCAGAAGCCTAGTCAATAGCTTCCCGTAATGAACTAGAACTGCTGTGTATTTTTTGAACTATATAAAAAAGCATAATGAGGGGGTAGAGCTGGCTGATGAACCATTGGAATGCTGAAATATCACCGTGTACTCTGCTCTTAACTGTACATTTTTCTCCATCCCCCCTTGCTTCTAGGTCTTTGTGAAAACTGAATCACAGAAAGAAGGCTATATACAATTGGCCCTCCAGGCATACCAAGAAGCAATGGCTACTTCTACAGCTTCATGAAATAAACAATGGTTTATCATTATTTTGAGATGTTTGTAAACTTTCTTTGTAGAGGATCCTACAGTAAATATCTTGGATAACTGTACGTGTTAGAAAAATATGTACCAAAACATACTAGGACTTGCTACAGAAACAGCTTAGTTTCAGAAGTACTGTACATGAACTCCCCCTCTAGTCACATTCTCTTCTACTTCAGGGTGATATATGTTGAATAAATACTCGCCTATAATTCAGTTTAGTTCTCGAAATAGGGGAGAGAGCAGGAATGGAATGTTTAAAAGGATTTATTGAACTGCACGTTAAATGAAAACGCTTCCATGATGCTTTAGAGCAGGCCTATATCTTAAATTTCAACATACTCAAATTTTTTACAGTTGCTGGGTTTGCCCTTCTCTCTACATGTATATGGTCCATCTTCTGCATAAAGATCAAGTTAATGTGGAGTACGTTGTCCACAGAACTTCATTCTTTTGTTTGGAGTAAGTAGTAGTTGAGTTGGTCACCTAGAACTCTGTTCAGTCATCTAAGATCTCTTCATCCAGATTGATATCTGTGGTATCAATATCTTCCAGGTCTAAGTTATCAAGGTCATCTTCCAAATCCAGAAGTGTCTAGGAAAAGAGTCCACATAGCAGGGATACATGTTAGGCAGCTGTTGTGATAGCAGATGTAATTTGTATAATGCTATATGAGGTACTGAAACATTCAATAACCTTAAGGCCATGAAGTAGTGCATAAGAACTATGATAAAGTACAGAAAAAAAGATGCCTTCCTGAATAAGAAAGCAGCTTGCAGTACTGCAGCTTGTTACTATTTTCTGGGTTGTGACTCCTCTTGTTCCCTTATAAGCCTACAAGGCTGTGGGAACTGTTCTACATTACTGTGTACAGTTCCTGCACACCACAGGAAGGGATTCACATACTACAATAAGTCTCAGGAGTGGGGATCATATTGAGATAAGAAGTGCTGTTATCTGGTACACTTTACTCAAATTATTAGTTCAGTCCTTAGCCATGACTCTCCATGCCTTCCTAAGATATATTCCAGTACCTTTTGATCTCGTGGTGGAAGTAGATCAGAATTCTGCAGTACTGTATTCATCACTTCTGGTTTAGGAGATGGAACTGCTTCTTCTGTCTTTTTCTAATGAAAAAGATAGCTTAATTTTGATAAAAGCAAGTAAACAACAGCCCCTCTGAACATTCGCCCAAGCCTCGATGGTTGTCTTCTAAAATTTCCCTCAGTAATTCCAGAATTACATCTTCACAGCCATGAAATTTTTTCAGTCTCCAGAGGAACCCCTCCCCCTCTCTCCCCCCCCACTTAATTTAGAAAAAATAAACAACAACCTTCAGTCTGTGTCAATTAATTTAAAGAACTGAAGTGCAACTGAAGAAAATGGCAGGCCTTATTTATAGCTTCTAATGCAAGATAATTGTAAATTAACATGTAGATAACTTTCACAAGGTGAAAACTTTCACTTCGGTGATAAAACCATCAGTCTGAGCTACTTAATTACTTAAAATATTATGATGTTTCCAAATAACTAAGCAGGACTGCTAGTCTCTAACTTCTGAAGCAGTCTTTCTGCTTAGCCATGCACAATAGCAACGACTGTAAAGCATTTGTAATTGCTGAGGTATGTCAGAGATTCCAAGTTCCAGCTACTGAGCTGTCAGAGTGCTAGAAGCAGCTGAGGCAGTAAGGGCTTTGATATGCAATTTTTCCTCAGGATGAATTTAGTGGCAGTACAGAACAAAAATGTAAGCAGCCACACAAATAATTCTGTAACTACTAATGACTTTTCTTAATCTACTTTTTTAGTCAACAATTCTGAGGCAAATGAATGTGAAACTCAAGTGCGGTGCTTGTAATCAAGCCAGTAAGAGCAACAGTTCAATAATCATGGTTTTAAGTTCTCCAGGGTAAACGTTACTGCACAACAGAAATGCTTCTGAGGCTTCATCATTTAGTGGTAACACTGACCTGAGATGCCATTACTCCCGATGGTTCAAAGCCTTTTGCTTCTTCAAGTAAGTTTCTTTCTTCATTTGGCTAAAAGATAAAAAGTGCAGACACATTAATGGAATGTTTAAGTAATTTCATTGATTTGCTTACAGCTGAATTTGCACAACTTCTAATTTTTCTCTTTGAGAGAAAATAGGAACTCCCACTTCTTACTTACAGTGACAAGGGGGTATTCCCTGGCTGGCCGCAGGTCAGCAAGACTTTGTTTAACGTATTCTTCAACAACAAAAGCTTCCTTTAATCCAGGGAAAAGGTTTTCATATTCTGTAGGATCAGCGAGGGATTCGGCAGCTTTCTGGTTAACTTTAGAGAGACTCTCCCGCCACAGTTTCACAACCCTGGAGACAGAAATCAGATTCATTGTATACAGGTAGTTTTGACAATACTACTAGGATCTGCATATACTTTGGTGTTACCTGGAAACTTGGCTTGGCAAATAGGTCCGTGCAAGAAAAGCAGCTTCTGGGAGACGTCCAGTTTTAATCAGGAGCTCCAAACACGAGTCAAGCCTAACGGATTTTAAAACAGAATTTTTATCAGTTCTCTTTCAAGTCAGACTTTTGCATTGTAGCTGTTTAGTCTATGACATTAGTAAACTAAAAGTGCCTAATTTTAAAAAGTAGGCATCGTAAAATAGTTTTTCTGAAAGGGTACATGCTACTGTTTTTATCCTTATGCTAGCTGTACTTAACCATTTGGAAATCTGATGTTCTCTGTGTTTCAGAAAGCCCAATGAGAACCATCTGCATTTCTCACTACTTACTTTCCCTGCAGGAAGTAGCTCATAAATGCAACGTTGTTCTTGCCATCTTTTTCTGCTCCTTCAGCTAATTTATTCACCATGTTAGCATTTCCTGAGGCTGTAGCCAGTAGAAGTAGGCCTCCATAGTCTTGTGCATGGTGGAGACACTCCTGGGCTAGGCCAAACTGGCATTTACTAATGGCAAGTTCAGCAAGTTGCTTCCATTTCTGTTCGGACTAAAAGCACAAGGGGAGGGAAGAAAAAAAAAAAAAAGCTCATATTTTTGAATACCATTACAGATTTTTAAAGCATTCAATATGAATTCTAAGTTCACCTGCTAAGGTACTGTATCCCATCAGTATGCTTGTCTTCTCATGAAGATCAAACGACTACTGCAGTTTGTTCTGCGTGTACCACTGTCATGCTGTCACTACACAGTGACACCTGTCTACTTTCCCCTCTCCCTGCTTCATAAGAAACATTAACCTACTCCTTACCACTTCATTATTTTGCAAAAGGAACACTGAGACCAATTCTCTTAATAATAACTATGGGACAAATCACAGCCTGTCAGTTGTCCTAGAACATCAGAAATGATGCAGGTTTTTCAAGGCTGGAACAAAGGCCCAGAGGCTTCAGTTCTGCCACTTCTCCTCTCTCTGTTCAACACTGAAGATTAAGGCTTTGTTTGTGGTTGGAATGTCTCACTCTCCAGGAGGAGTTCCTGTATCTTTCTGAGCAGACAACATGCTTCTGTTCCCATCCCACAGCTCAGATTCCTTTGAACTACAGGCAGAAAAACTTCAGTGAGGAAGTTGGACGCATATTTACAGTGTTCACAGAGCTGTGCTGCATCTTCACGCTGCCTTTTCTTACAAGGCCTCTAAGATTTATACTCAGAAATATTATGAATCACCAGAAATTGTATGTTTACCTCTGCTTCTACTGCAAGCTGATAAGCAATTTTTAATTCTCCCAGCTGAAGAGCAAGTTCAAAACGATGCTCTGGATCTGTGGATACTGCAAGAGCTTGCTGTTTGAAGCCCTGAAATAAATAAAACAAATAGTCAAAAGTCAAGGTCTGATCAAAGAGTCACGTCAAACAGCATACAGGAAGTTAGTGGCTTTTTAAGTTGTTTTTTTACTTAGCAAATTCAATGAGAAATAATGAGCTGATTACTTTTTTGATGTCTAAGAAATAGTTCTCTTGCCTGTTTTTCAAGAAAATGTGCAACTCTGGTTCTCTGTTCTTTTGGAATTGTGGGAAGAACTTTGTCAGCCATACCGAAGTCTCTTCTCATCACAGCAGTTTGATATTCAAGCACTGAGACCAGCAAAGAGTAGCTAACAATGTTTAGCTCTTTATCACCCAAATAAAGTCGGTTGTCCTTAGGAATATACCCCAAAAGATACATCGTCCTGAAACAAAACAAAGGCTATTCAGCTTGGATAGGTCCACTAGGAGGTACTACATAAAAAAATCCAACGGTAGCAAGAATATTTGCTTCAACTTTTACTCTGTACCCATGCTTTGATGTAATGCTATTTATTCTGTGCAAGATTACGGTAATTGCCTGAGAACATTAGCATGATAAAGTAACCAAAAGTAATACAGCAGGGCAAGTGGGGGATTACCTTGTCCTAACTTCTACTGAAAAAATGTTTAAGGCTTTCTTACAATCGAATGCAGCAACTTACCTGTCTAAATGGGCAATTGTGACAATTTCTCCTCCAACGTAGTAGTTGAGTCTGTTCACAGAACTGGTGTAAATAAAGCAGTCACCAACCCACAAACCTGTTTTCACAATCTCCTGAATCTCACCAAGAACCTGCAAATTAAATTTAACCAAAAAGCTACATTTAGATCACAGTAGGACTACCCTGTTTCCAAATTAAATACAACATTCTGTACTTCAATAGACACAAGGGTAAGTTGCAAAAGAAGTTTCAGGTACAAACCAGAAATTCCGTGAACTATGCCTTCAGTTTTACAAAAAAAATGTTGTTACAAATCTCTATCTCAATAATTAACTAAATTACAAATCCCGGAAGGAAGTACCAAACTTAGTGTTAAACAAGATAATTAAAAGATAAGCTTCCCTGTGAAATTTTTGCTGTTTTTCACTTGGTCTCAAACTTCTATCAGATTTAAAAATACAAAAAGTGCAGAAAACTTCTGTCAGTTCTATGAACGTACTACCCAAGAGCAAGATGTCTGGAAAATAACATTCAGTAGTGTTATGTTAAAGGCTGACTTTGCTATACTCTGGCAAGATTTGCTTCAGTAATCTCTGATCCTACAAACATTCCATTTTTAAATGCAGGTACCTCAAATGCATCTTCAATTCCATCTTCAGTGACTCCTTCATGTGTTTCTTGGGCAGATGAAACTTTTTCTGATAGATATTTCAGAATGAAGAATGACTCTTCTGTAGCAATGCAGACAAGCTCACCCGAGTCAGACCAGAAAATCTGTGTCATCAGAATCAATAATGGCACTGGTTTAGAGAGCTCAGGTTAAGGGAGAAAGTATGTTTTAGCTTTAGTTTGTACAAACTCTCATAGCAGCCTTAGGAACCAAGAAGCAAACTCATACATAAGATTTTCTTCCCTTTCACTACAAGGCAGAGATAAACTTAAGATATTGTTACTTGTTATTGTTATGGTTGACAGCTTGGCTTCATTATAGAAAAAAAATAAATCAACAGTCTAGTCAAAACTGAGTAAACACAGACAAGTACATAGAGATTCATATCTTCAGTTTCCTTCCAAAACTTACGTGTTTGGGCTGAATTTCAATTCTGCGGATCAGTTCCGTGTTTTCCCAATCATAGAATGCCAAACCATTAACAGACCTAACTCCCAGCAGGAAGCCACCATAGATGCCTGCAAGAAAATGAAGGTTGAAGAATTTTGCATTGTGCAGACTGTGCACGTGCACCAATATGTGTGTTCTAAGAGTAAATACTCACCTTCTGCTCCAAAATCAGGTTTGAACGATTTCTTCTCCTTGAAGTTTTTAAATATCTTTACAACACTGTTGCTCTCTCTGATTGCGTATCTAGAGATTGCGTTAGAAAAATATTACTTGCCTGTTAAAGCAGCAGTTTACTATTTTAGTAGTTTGCTACAAGAAAAGCCCCTGCACTTATCTTCAAAAATTAGCAGAGCGCAGCAAATAGAAAACCTTAAAATAGTACCTTTTTTAAGTTCATTATTCAAACCTTTTTTTTTTTTTTTTTTTTTGTCTTCAGCCCAACTCAGTGTTTGCACAGACTGAGATATAGCAGCAGCAAATTTAAGCTAATACAAAGGAAAAATCTGCAACACATACTCTGAGGAATCATGTGCCCACACGAACTCCTGTGCAGAACCAAAACTCTTGTTTCTCAAAGCCATCGCGGTGTAAATGATGTACTCTCCATCACCACAGACTACAACAAACCTAGAGCAAGACAGAGATGCAGTCCGTCAGACATCGCTGTTCAGTGCACCAGATCAAACACACAAATCATATGAAGATATTAAAAGCCTGTATCACAATATAATTACTGCAAATGCAGACAGAATTAAATAGGACAACTTCGTGTATTCCAAAACCCATCACATAATGGATTTTTTCTGCCTCACTTTGCTAGCTACTTGCTATCCCTTCTTGCTTCTGCTCTCCACTCTGCTGCATTTCTACTGTGTATCCCTTTACCTTTTCTTTGAAATTAGCTTATCTAATAATAAAAAAAATGAGATGTAATAGAAGAATCTGGTTTGCTACTACTACATTATACGTTATGTTTGTGTAATTCTTGCCCTATTTACAATGTGCAACTTGTTTGTTTAAACTGCGAGCTATTATGCAGATGGGTGAAGCCCATACGACTATGATTTTCCCCTGCTTAGCTGTGAGACAACTGTTCGCCATAGGCTCTCAGTCCCTACCAGGACACATGCAAGAAGTGTTCCACTACTAAAAAACAAAACCAAACTGATTTTTTTTTCTAAAATCAATTACCGTCCATTAGGGTTGTGCTGAATTGTTTGAGGATATATTTCACAGCTCCCCATATCCTTCACAGCCAGTGGCAGTCTTTCTCCATCTTTAATTTCAGCATCTCCCATAGCTTTCAAGTTGGCCTGCTGGACTTCTGAATGTTTAGCCCAAATAATTTTTCCATTTGCATCCATGGACATGGCTGGTTCTTCACGACCAAGCTAGGAAGCATAGCATAAGAACAATTTTGATTTTCTTTCAGTTCAACACATCTAGTGAAATATCCCAGCTTTGTCTGAAAATGACAATTAAAATGCTAAATGATCAGTATTTTATATATTATCAGAAAGTTAGTTGCTCTTTACACAGGACAGCGGTGAATCACCTTCTCTCATTTCAAATAACTAACTGTACCTTAACAATGATGCTGCCTTCATCATAGCCCAAAGCCACGTTATTGGATCCTCTTAAACTGGCCACACACCACACCCTCTCCATGCCATAGTTCAGCGTACTTTCCAGGCGGTAGGTGCTTGAATGCCAAATGCGCACAGTTCCTAAAGGAAAAAGGAATACATACCTTATCCTCAGCGTAACACTATGAGATGTGTATGAGATGTGTAGCCATGCCACAGCAAAATGTTCTCCCTTATGGAGAACATGAAGGAACGTATGTTCCTTCCCTATCCTTTATGTAGCAGGAAACAGACAATTACCATCTTCTGAGCCTGTGATTATGATAGGCAATTCAGGATGGAAGCTGACACAAGACACGTTCTGAGCATGTCCTTCCAGTGTTTGTACACACGTTTTATTCTGCAAAAAGAGTTGAAAGGACAGGTACAGATAATAAACAAATTGCAACACTTTAACATTCATTTCTTAATAAATAAAATCCAAAAGTCTATCTGAAAGCACATTTTTTCCAGGTTTCTTCCAGTAACATTTATTTCCAAGATGCTGAAGCAGCAGCATTAAACATGTATTACATATCAGTGATTGCACTGACTTAATTTCTCCTCCCCAGAGGAAAAGTATTTATCTTCCTTGACACGGTTGTTTCTGTTTTCTGCTCACAAAATAAGCTTTCTCAGAGCTAGAGCAGTGCAACAGACTAAAGACAGACAGAGCTGGGGTTGCTTAAAAAAAATATCAGAGCAAGACATACCTGAATTCAATTATAAGTGAAGAAATATCTAATATCTTCATCAAGGATGTTTATTCACAGCTGTATAAGAAAAGTCTACTCTGTTTGAAGCAACTAGGAGTAGACCATGTAATTAATATATAGAGCTTTATGTGGTAGTAAAACTTTAAGCTCAGTTATATAACAATCATTGCTGTAGTGCATATTTTAATACTACTAGCTTTGATTCCTTCTGACCATTAAAGCATTTGTACACAGGAAGAATTTATGAGCTCTAGGTTCCAGCAATTGTCTCTGTACTCAGTCTGTTTCTTTCCTGTATAGCATTCAAATGAGGCAATAATGCAACTCATTTGATGACCTGTGAACTGTCAAGTACATGCGAACATGCATACATGCATGAACATGTGTGCCTGTGTAACGTGTCCAGAAAGTAAACAGACAAGGAAAAAGCAAAGTTAGCAATATTAACAACACCTTAACATCAAATTTAAGTAGCCTCTAAGTTCATTTTTAGAATTCACAGCATGCTCTCTAAAGAGTTAACAACATCTGAAAAATGTATCATGAAATATTGTTCCCACTTTCATCTTTGTAAGGAAGGAAGAGGTGTTGGTGTTTTCAAGTCCTTTTCCTTTTTACAATTTCATGATTTTGCTGTGGCAAAGTCTATACAATAGACTGCACAAAGCTGAACACATACCTGGTAGTCCCAGATCTTTACCAACCGGTCATCTGCACCTGAAATGAGATACGGCTTGTCTCCTCCGCTGTAGTAGTCAATGCAGTTCACCCCTTTCTCATGGCCTTCCAGAGTAAAGTTGGGTGAAGAGGAGCCGAGCTGCCACACCTTTCCAGGGGGGAAAAAATAAAATAATTAAAAAAACACATCAAAAAACCCCACATAGGTTTTGATTATCTCTCACCAAGCCAACCTTGTCAAACAGAGCTTGCATTCTAATGCAGGTTTAGAAGTCAAGCTGTAGATACACTGATATTTTCCCATGATCATCACATCACAGCAATATATATACATACATCTCATCTCAACATCTGAAGACAGATGAAATAAAAACTGTCTTTTTACAGCCAGTATACTGGTAATTCATAGGGAACTTGAGGAACTCTTACTCTCCAGATGGTTGTAAACCTGCAGTCCCAGACACTCAATAATAGTTTCACGGCAAATGAAGCTCAGAGTCTACTGTCAGAAGATTGAAGACACCTCTGGATTCAGTTTAAAAGACTCGAAAGCAAATGACTACAAATAATTGGAGAAAATTTTCTTATTTTTATTTTTTAAATACACACAGTTGAAGTATGTATATATAGGTTCAATTCTCCTGAACTACTCATAGACAGTATAACCATTATCCCATCCCAATGTCTCTGTGAGTTCCAAGAGGAATGCAGCAATCACTGAAGTTTAATTTCAATGATTAGAGGTGTCAGGTAATATTGTAAATTTACTGAATTACCTATTACGTGCATAGCTAGTAGGTGTACAGTAACTCGACCAAAATACACATCTTTGTACAGTAAAAATTCTATTATTGACCTACTTTTAAGAATTGTAACCCACTGTTCTCATTACCGGTTTGAGTGTTCCTTCTGATAATTACTTAATAACTAAAAAAACCCAAAACAACAGAATTCTCTACCTTGATTGTCCTGTCCAAAGAAGCACTGGCAAACTGATTATTATCTTTTGGGTTTATGACGATCTGCATGACATAATGGGTGTGTCCTTCAAACACTTGAGAACAGGACCATTTTTTATCCCAGTCCCAGAGTTTAATAAGCATGTCATCTGAGGAAAAAAAACAATAAAAGTCAAGCTTCGGTTAGTTTAACATCTTCTGAAATAACTTAATTGGTAATTACTTCAAGTTAAAGGTTCCTTCATGCCCTCTCCTTGAAAAGAGGCAATGCTAATACTCACTATAAATATTTTCTCAATCTGCAAGATCACTGCTCCTTCCTTATAGGAAGACCACAGGGAGTACAAGTTTCTCTAAAAGATTCTCCAGTAGAATGGTTATAAAACTAAGAAATGAGCCTGCCCAGATCATATAAGTATACTGTTTCTGTTCAGAAAATGAATCTGTCTTACAGATATAAAGGACTGATATTAAGCTATTAAATTATTAATCTTAAAATAATGGACAGATTTTAAAGAATTAAACCTGTGCTTTCTCCTTCGACACCGACTGTAATTGATCATTAAGGAAAAGGAAGCAGAAATAACCAGGCTGACTTCCTGATATCTTTATTTCAAGCGTATTATCTTGAAGAGAAATAACTACAGGGTTTCCAACACAAAATGTTCACTATATTCTAGCAGTGCTCATGCTGTATTAGCAAGAGTTCCAAAAGTAAAAGGGACTGAGAAAACGATGTATATATTCTTGGGCAAAGTTTGTTGGGATACTGTGATTTTCCATTCCCACGTAGCACAGATCAGCTCAACACAATTCTGTAGTATGCTGAGAGAAACAGGTGAGAGCTACCTTCTGCTTCAATTCAGATTGTTAGCTGAAATACGTATGTATTTAAAAAAAAAAAAAATGGAGCTTCAGTGAAGCAAACTCTAGAAAGGCAACTAATTATCACCTACGTGAACTTTTCATTGAGCAGTTATTAAGCAACAAGACTCTGAGGTCTTCCCTGGCAAGAACATAAGCTGTAATATTTTCAATTCTAAGTAGAATTTATATTCCATTAAAAAATATGAACATATCTGGCAGAAAAATAACAATTGATAGGCTAACTACTTGCTCAAGGATTTCTCTTTAGGAATTGCATATTTTTTCTCAGGTTTCTCCTATCTAGACAGAACCCTTGAAATGGTTGATGAAAAACATATCAAAATATACCAAACAACTCTTACCGCTGCTTGTCAGTATGAAAGGCTGTGTGGGATGTACAGCAATACAACGAATGTAATCTGAATGTGCTTCAAACATGTGCACTCTTTCCAGGGTGTTGTAATTAAAAACTCTAATTTGCATGTCATCCTGTAAAAGAGATTAGAATAAATAATTAAACCAGTACTTTCCACATAATACACTGCAATATACCGTAGAGTAGCTAAACAGAACATTCCACTATTAAAGAATCTCTTACAATGATATGTTCAAGAAAAATTATTTTCTGCAACTAATTAAATGAGGCAAATTATTATTTGGCTCAGCAGTCTATAAATTACCCAGTATTATACCAAGGCATTTATCAAATAAACTTCAGCTAAAAAAATCATTTTAAAAAGACATATTTTAAATGATCTTTTGATTTAAAATGAAGTGCTTTGGAAGTTATTAATGCCCAATATGAAAATGAAAAGCAAAGTTCTTGCACAAACACAAATGGAAAATTGATGTGAACCTGATTATTTTACAGCTGGGAAGGACGGGAACAAAAGAAAAGGTATCTTTATTTCAGATACAGTATTCTTCTCAGCAGTATTCCCAAGTATTCCCATTATTCTTTACTTAGGTGTAGAATTTAGCACAACATTACTTGTTTGTGTACAAACTATTCTCTTTTCCACCCTTTTCCTCTCTCATATACGCCTCCTTAAGAAAAAACACCTACAGAAAACAACTGTCAGAATGGCAGAGAAGAACATGCACTCCTTTGAAATCAGGCTAACAGTGCAACGAACATCCAACATGAAGAATAAGCAATAAATAACATCACATTTTCATAGTTACTTTGAGAAAGAATTGGCCCTGTTTCTAAAAGCAGCTTTGCCTTTTCCTCACCATTTCTTTGCCACTGCTTGCAGCCTCCCTTGGGAAAGCTAAGACCAATACAGCTGCACAATGAATCAGACTGAGGAACTGATCCAGGTGAAATTAAACTGGTAAGAATACATATTAACTTCCATCAGTTCCTAATCCAGTTCCCCATGCAGCTTTTTGAACTCCTGTGCTGACAGAGGAGAGGCAGTGTTGTACTTGTGGGGAAATAGCACTGGCTTACTGTTGCTTTAACTAACTGTGTCATGGCAGCATACAACAGCAAAATAACAAGAAATTGTATTTACTGTGTGTATAGCACAGAAGACTAGAAAAGAAAATGCAGGCAACATTTTAGGTATCACTTCAACTTAGATAGATAAACTTTATCATAGAAAAACCTGGCCTTCCAACAGATTACCCACACATTCCATATACAACTTTCAATGACCAATCTGAAGGCCAATGCAGGAACAGGCTGCTGAACCCTTCAACAGGACACACTACACCAAGACACCGTTCATGTCTTGACACACATCTCTTAATTCAATTTGCCATAACAATATGGTTTGGACACCAGATTAAGAACTGATCAATGTTCATTCCCTCAAGAAAAATGTGTTGTCAAGTTTAGAATGAAACTATTCAATGAATTTGCTTTGCAAGGAATAAAAGCAGAGTATTTTTCTAGAGGGGAACAAAAGTCTTAAAAAGTTTGAGTATAACTAGGAACAAAAGTAGAAAGCAGCTTTTGAGCCATCTTACTTTGAAAAGTCAATAGTTTCAGCTTTGTTAAAGCAGCACTACAACTATTAGGTCAAAATTGTACATTAAATGCACTGCAGTTTACAGAAGAAGTTGAATGTAGACCTACGCTGCATTAGATATTAGATTTAGCCACAAATAAGACTGCTCTCCTCTGAAATGAAAAATCTAAGTTTCTAAGTCAAAACATTGGAGAAGCGAAGTATTTCTTTCTCTCTTGCATATTAATATTGAATCATTTTTATGTGATGTATAAAAGAATGGCATGGAAACAAATTAAGAGAAACTATTACTGCATATAGAAATCACAAGAAGACGACAGCTTACAGCTCCTGTAACAACCCAGTTCTTCCTCGCCACAAATTTGGCAGCTCTCACTGGCAGGTCACACACTTCAAAAGTCTTCACCAAAGTCTAAAAATAAAAACAATCAGTTTATAGCACTGGAGAAAATAAGAGTTTTGAAATTAGCTTTTCTTAACAGTATTCAACTTGTAGTCATTGACAACTCTCCAAGGGATATTACAACACAGCATGTAAAATTTTTTAAAGCAACATCTGTATCCAAGACAATATTTGTCTGTGTGCTCACCTCCTTGTTTTCCATTCATTCCCTCCAGACACCACTCACACCTCCAAATCATTTCTAAATCTGCTGCCCAATGTCAGCCATACTTGACAGAGAAGCAGAGGTCTAACACTTCCTATAACCTTCATAATTACAGATTGCAAGTACAAAGGAGATTATTCTTGTATTTTTGAAACTAAACGTATAGGAAATAAAGCATCATTAGAGTTATGCTCAAGATAATACTTTCCTATTATTGCTGTGACTCTTGTATACAAGTCAGGGAGAGCACAGTCAATTAGTAGCAGCATTTTCAGATTTTTCTTGTGTATCTGGTGTTGAAAGTTAGAATTTATGCACTGGTCGGTTTTGAAAAAATCACAGTAAAGGAAAGACAAAGTTATCACCTGTGTTTCATGGTTCCAAACGCAGACACTGCCATTGTAGAGACTTGCCAGCATCCATGGCTCTGTGGGGTGCAGGTCCACACTTTTCACCCGGTCAGACCGGGCTGTTAGCTTTCGCTTGATATCGAGTCGGAGAGGCTAGAGGTGAAAAAAATGGAGAACGCTGTGTTATGCCAGCATAAAACGGGCATAACAACACGATGGAGGAAGGAAAGCCAGAATTAGCCCCTTAAATAAACAAAGTTAATCTTGTTTTGTGGGCAAACGGAAGACTGCTCTTTTCTGTCCATCTGCCTTTGTTTTTGTTGGGGGGGGCAGAGATTTTTGGGAACACCACACCCCTACCAGTAGATCTGTTCCATCTACCTTCATGAACACGCAGTATTTCCACGCTGTAAATGGCATCTCTTGTACAAAGAGGGTCTGCACAGCTCCATACACACTTTCCTGGTGCCCCTGATCTACTGAAGGAAAGCAAACGGCCTTTCCTTCCACTGTAAGTGGCAAAAAATGAATGTTCTCTCTGTTCCACTTGAGAAAGACCAAACTGGTGGAGAAGTCAGCTGTCGCCTCAGGAAAGTTTTGTGCACCGCAGAAGTAGTGTTAAAATCATGAAGAGAAATACACCTTAGAGTGGAACATGCTATCATAAGAACTGAGGGGAATTCAAGCGCTTGTATTCCCAAGGAGCCTCTAACCTTCCACTTTAATCACCAGCAAAGGTATTTTCTGAGCCGTGCCAAGCGCTACAACGCTCTCGGCCACCCGCAGCCGCCGGCCCAGGCGGTACGGCGGCCCCGAGGCTGCTATGCCCGCAGGCCCTCCGCGCTGCGCTGTGACAGGGCCGGCCGCACTGCAGGACCGCTCCATGAACGCTCCCCAACAACAACTCCGGCGCACCCCGCGAAGCCCCCGGCGCGGCCCACCATGTCACCTCCGCCGCTGTATCCCTCTAACGCCACACGGTCCGGTCCGGTCCGGTCCGGTCTGCTCTCCGCGGCCCCACACTCCCCCACACACTCACCATGGCGCGGCGTCACCCCGCAGGAGCCCCGCGGCTGAGGTGTCCCAGGCCCGGCAGCCCGCACCCTCCGACGTGGAGCTTCCGGACGTGTCGCTCTCGCGAGAACTGAGCATCACGCTCCCGGGCTTCGCGAGAGCGGGAACCCCGTGGGATGCCGGGACGTGTAGTCCGTGCCGCCGCGGCTACGCCTCGCGGGGCGTTCTGGGAGTTGTAGTAGCTGGGCGCGTGAGCGCGCGCTGCCGCCTCAGGGCGGTGATAACGGTTGTAACGGTTGTCGCGCGTGGCGGGAACGGAAACGAGGCCCTCGCCGTCCCCGGCAACGCCGTTCTGTGTGACTTTGTAGCTCACAATCCGATGGTGGTGGTGGACAGCCACGGGGCTCTGCCCGCTTGTATGCGACAAGGAGTCAGTGGTGCTCTGAACGCCACCGCCTGCTCCGTGATCCGCCGCTGTAATGGCAGCGCTGGTCAGAGCGGGCAAGGGCTCGGTGGTGAGCATGACGAGCCCCTGGAGCCCAGCCTGAAGACGGGAAAGGTGTGATCCCGGTCAGTCCTGCAGAGCTCGCGGGCGTGAAATGCAGCGGGACACGTTTCTCCTCTGCTTGTTTTTTGTTGGCTAATGCAAGCCCCAATACAGCCACAGAAGCACAGAACATTCCAAGCTGGAAGGGACCCGCAAGGATCACCTCGGCCAAACCCCGGCTCCACACAGCACCACGCAAAAACCAATACCTGGTGCGAACCTCACCCCGACCCCCACACGCTCTGCCCTCACGCGGCCCCGCGCCGTTCCCGCGCTGCTGTCCCACAGCGGAGCTCCGCGCTGCCCGCACGCGCCCTGTGAGGAAGCGGGCGGCAGCTGAAGGGCGGGTGGCGCCAGTGAGGAGCATGAGGGACAGCCGCTGCTTCCGACCCGCTGCGTGTGCTGTGCTTCGCGCACCCCGGGGTACCGTCGGCCCTCTGGAGCACGAGAACAGCCATCTTCTAGAACCTCACAGAAACACGGCAGTGGATTTCAGGAGGCGGCAGGGCACAAGCAGCTGTTCCCGAGAAAGTTTCTCCTAGCATTGCTACCAGGTTAAAGTTCCATCCTTAATTAAAAATTGCAACCCGCAATTCAACTCTAGAATGGAGAAGAACAACACGAAATATATTTATATTCATCGGGATTCAGTTAAAGAAAATACTTTTTTTTTTATATAAACGTGCACTTGGGGATTAGGAGCCCTGTGTGCTTCATTTGACAAACAGTGAGAAGGATTACATTGCCCTGGAGTGTTTACAGCTTGAAGGGCATGAACAAACAGAAGGATGACAAAGAGATTACTTCAGCTCTTGTTGCTTTTACCCCAAGAGAGCAAAGACAGAAAGACACTGAGAATTAGAAAAACATGAGCCCAATGGAAATATGTGGTAAGAGATGCCAGAAGCGAGGGAAGGGACACACAGAGTCAGCTATTACCGGTGAGTTTAGACTTTTTGCTTCCACTTAAGGCTTTCTTTTCACTTTGTTTTTGTTACACTGATGATTGTGGAATAATGCTTAAAACCCTTGAATTTCAGTCTGTAGAAGACAATTAAGATTAAGAATTTAAGATTTTAGAGTGTAATTCATGATTTTTAGGGAGCTGAGGTGTTTGGAATAGGATGGAACCCTGTAAGAAGTGCTGAGGAAAGGTACCCCTGTTAGAGAATGTAGGTAGTGGGGGATGAACAATACACATACATTTTTCCTTGAAAATACTCAAAAAGGTCCTGCTGAGAGATGAGAGTATTACAGGGGTATCAAAGATAGCAAGGAAAGTAAGTGAAAGATGAAGGAATAGAGTTAGTTAGTCAAGAAAATAGTGGGAAGCGATGAAATTAGTTTGATGTTAGTTTCTCCTGGGAAGTTGTAGTAATAGAAAAACTAAAGTGCAAGTAAAAAGACACGGGCTATAAGCCAAGGCTGACCTTGCAGAAGGAGAGAAGCAATGAAATAAAACCCAAACAAACAGTTCCATGTATTACGGATGAGAAATATTTCTCACAGTTGCTAGACATAATGGTACCAGTTTTGAATCAAGAAAAAATGCTCCACAAATTGCTGGGAATTGAGTAGGTATACAGAGAAAATATTATCATGTATGTGTTTTCCTTTCACTTTTTTTTTTTTTTTTTTTTTTTTTTTGCTATATATCTTGTACCAGGCTCTGTTTCAGTTTATATATAAAGTAGGTGAAAGCATGGGCTGTCTTTAAGAAGACAGTCAATACAAAGACACTAAATAAAACTGTAATCTCCAGTTTGAGTTCTTTATGCTACTCGATGGCTATTTTTATTGCCAGTTTACTGAGACAGATCCTCCTGGGGAAAAAAAATAAGCTAGACATTTTCTTATAGAGTAATAGAAGAGAGGAAACTTTGCTGCTTGTGATTATTGCCTTGTTCCACCATTCCTCCTTGCCCTGCTCGTACTCCTGCCTGCTTAGCTGTGCAATAATACTGCAGTTTTCCCTGAGCAACATACCTACGTGCTGAGCACTATGGCTGTTTCCTCCTGGGCCTGAAAAAGTTCTAGCATTTTCTTTAGCTGGCAGGAAGCTCACAGTCTTGGATTTATTCACCTGCCGTTATTTGGTATCTTTAAGTCCATGGTCAGGGAAGAGGAGGAGGAATGACGTGGAGCAGATGAGGAATTGGCTACTTACCAGTGGAGTGCAATCATAGGCCTTGCTTCCTTAAGCTAGAATAAAGCTGTACAAGAATAATTACAGTGCAGTGTCTTGTACCATCCTACAGCTGCCTTCTTGTTAGAAGCACAAACAGTGGTTCTGTGAAGTGTGGGTGTGTGTGTAATGAGGTGTATAATGAAGGAACTGGTAACATGGCGTTACAGGGCACAGTCCTTGTATTTGCAAAGCTATTCTGAAATCTCAGGAAAGTCTCAGCACAAAGCATTTAAAAGTTTTTTGGTTTTTTTTTTCATATTTAAAGAAAAAGTGTTCTGTACAACCAGCTAAGCGCTGGTAGTTGAAGCAATTGCATTCTGACATATTATATTCTTTAAAACTAAAAAAAACAACTCTCAAAACAAAAACAAGTACTAGTGGATTTTTCCACATTTTTGCTATAGGAAAATTAAGTAGAAACACTGAGTCTATAATGGAGTTGCATATGAAAATACAACTGTTGTCTAAAGGAAGCAGCTATGGTATTGTTTCAGCACACTGGTCTTCAGAGGGCGCCTGTTTCTCAGGTTAACCAGTCTGTACACTTTATAGGTATCTCAGATTAGATCCTTTTGACTATGAAATTATTGTCAGTTGTTGAATTTGTGTGTCACTAAAATGGTTTCTGGGAGTGGGATTGACCATTTCAAGATACAAAACTGCACATTATTGATATTCCAAAGAAAAAGATCAAAGCATTTTGGAGTATTGGTTGTGAGGACCAATTTAGCTTCAGCATACCAAATGTTTTTTTTTAACGGAAAGGGGGAAGGCTAAGAAAGAAACACCAATCCAATTTCTTGTTGTTTCAGGTAAGGACTAGAGGTCTGGAATAGAGCCACATCCATGCAGCTCATCTGATATGCTTGGAAATTTGTATTTAGGTGAATATCTAATAGGTGTCCTTAGCTTGGTCCAAACCTGGTGTAATAGATACAGTGTGATGTTGCTTGTTACAGTCAGCAGCTCTGTCGGGAGGGTTCAGTATTTCTGTGCCTTGATAGTTCTACCCAGGATGCCAGCAGTGCTATGTAAATTCTCCTTTGTTTCTGCATCAACCATCGCTTGTTTACTGCATGGGGATATTTAGCACCTCCCAGGATCATATAAAAAACCCAGGGTTTTTTTTTTTAATCCCAGTTTGCAAACATGTCTGAGCTGCACTAATTTTGTTATCTGGAGGTAGCATTATGGATTGCTTGCTTATTCTCCAAGTGTTCTGTGAATTATTTGGTAACTTAAATCACTATATTATTCTGGCTAGGTCCTTTCATTTGTAGAACAGCTTTTATATATTTAGGTCAACTCTATAGGACTGCAAAGTACCTATTTCATATACAAAATTAATGTGAAGCCTTGTTCATTGCCAAGAGTTAATAGTTGCAGTGCAGTGAATTGAAGTAAAACTCATTGCAGCCTTAACTTGGAAGATGGTAAAGATTGATGGAACACAGTGGGTTTAAAGAAAACGTGTTATTAACATGGAGGTGACAGAGCTGTGAGACAGCCCACTGTAAATCTGAATTTAAAGCATCCTATACTGTACTGCTTCATTTTGTTACAAGTCGGGATATGGCATCTTAGAAACATGCTCTCCTGGGACACAAACCTGACTCACACATGGAGATCAGATTACTAAACTTGAAGGTAATAAGGAGTTAAGATACTAGGAAAGAAATCAACTTTCGACAGAACTGTTAAGAGTGCAGTGCTCAGATTAGAAAAAATAATCCCATCCTCTCCATATTAATTCCATCTGATAGTGCATAAACAGAGTTCAAAAAATAGCTATTGCTTCAAATGCAATCTTTATGTAGTGCCCACAAAGCAAATAGACGCTGCAGTAAGTAAAGAGGGGACCGGGAGTTTTGTATTTAAAGTCACCTAAAATAATATCACATGACACCTTCATTACCTGCCTTTCAACCTAAAATTCTGCCAAACTTAGAATGTGGGCTTAGATTTTTTTGTCTGAACTCATCTGCACAAGGCACCCATGCCAGCTTATATTTTCAAGTTGCAGTAGAAGGGATCAGCCCTTGTTTAAAAGGTACTAAAGGAGCAAAAAATTCCATCTTCCTTAAATCTGTAGCGGTGTAATCATCGATATTTTTAGCAGCTTCTAATTTAAGCAGACTGATTTAAAACAGAAAATACAAGGGATTAATGGTGGTAGTTTACTCATGTGGTATTAATCTGAAGAGAGGTTTCTATAAACAAGGAACACTGACAAAATTCAGGTTATTAATGAGAGTAAATGGAACTGTTGTGCGTAATATAGAGACACAAGTTCTTACCCTCTTGTTCTACCGCTGCTTTGGGGAAATTGATTCATTAGGTAAGTGCTATCTCTGTGTCATTTATGTAATCACTTACCGAGAAGGATCTTGATTGACCCTCTAGTACTTCTGATTTATTAACACTTAGTTCTTCACATTTTATGTTCTGGAGGCCATAGTCACAATTTTGGCATGATTCCACTTCCATTAAGATCAGTGGCAAAAGGGCAGGCCTTGAAAACACAGAAGTAAAATGCAGCAGTTTATATCCTCACAGGTGTTCCAAGTTTAGAGCATATAATTTTTTTTTTTTTTTTTAAACCACACTTTCCACTATAGCTGAATACTGGTATTAATTTCTCTGCTTTCCATTAAACCTATCTGTCAAACCATTTCAGAGATCTGATTCAGCAAGCAGTTGAATTTGCCCTGAATACAGTCTTCAGACAACATGAACCAAAAAAAAAACCAACACAATTTTTCTTCTCCTCCAGGGAATATCAGTCTCGGAGCCAATTTAACATCTCAGACGACTTCAGGCTATATTTTGAAATTTCAATGATTTTAGCGAACAGAAATACCATTTTGTTTTCACTTTTAATTGCTATTACATATTATTATTACCTTATCGTTGATAAGCATGGGGTTGGAACATGCCTAGGAAATGTTTCAGCATAGGATATTTCATAAGGTTGCACAGACTGTTATTGAATAGTTTTGCCAGTCATCAGAACCATCTGTTGCTCCAGCACTCTGGCAAGTGGAAAATGCCACATTTGCTTTCTGTTAACGCTAGTCAGGATTGACACAGAGTTAAGCAGTAGTAAAAGGAAGATGAAGAAAAACACTATGGACACTCAGTGTGAAAGGTTAGTGGCCAGTCTTTGGTAATTGACTATAGCCTTGGAATGAACAAAGTTATTTGTGTTCTGTGGATCAGGCAGATTTGTGTTTTCTGAATGCAAAGTTAAGGTCTCAGTCCTTGATGTAACAGCTGTGTATGGGAGGTATAAACAGTACTGAACCAAACTCTCAGATCACACTTTCATTGAGCAAAAATGAACCACTGTACCAATATCTTAAATATCCTACATTACTGTCTATTTCAAAGGGAGAGGAACGCTGTCAGAACCAATCTCATGGGACTGCAGTGATGTAAGGCAGAAAATTATTTTTCAGTTGTTCATTTTCTTAACAAACAAAGGGAAGGAAATTGAGGTTTAACAATAGTGCTCACTCTCACTCCTACAGTCCTGCTGCTTCAGCACGCATCCCAGATGACCCAGTGCTCTGCTGCAAACGACCTTTTGTTTCATGATTTCATAGCAGTTGTTTCATCACAGCATTACCGGCTGCAGCGCAGATAAGGCTTGTGCCATGGTAGGCAGATAAAACCCAAACCCCACTACTAGGTTTTGTTTCCAGGTCACACTCATTTACAAAGGGTGTCAGAGTGAGCTTCTAGAAACCTGAAATGTGACCGTAATCCATAACCGCACTTTTAAGGTGTACCTCTCAAATAAAAAGCAGCTCAGTCAGCAGGTGTTGGGTTTTCTTTTCCCCATTAGTTGTAACATGGAGGTTTTCTTCAGGAAAGGATACGAGCTCTCAATCTTTGCAGTTTGAGCTGCATAGCTAGATGTTTTCTCAGCTTGCGTTGCAGTTCAGCTAGCAGTTACAGCACTGTCTGGCGTTTGTGTAGCACTGAAATGTAGGACAGTCTTTGCATTTGAAGCTTTTTCATCACAGCAGCACAGTAACCAGTTATCTATGTGTGACAGCAGGCAGCGATGAAAGCTGTATTAGATTTTATCCTCATTCTATAATATCTCAAATAAATAATGTATTGCCAGAGGCACTTTTAACAATGTACTTCCATACACAAGTCCAATAGAAGCTGTTTCTTTTGTTTTCCTATTTCTGATAGAACCTGACCTGTTAAATATTTCCATGGGCAGAGACATGGTCATACGTGTAATTCAATATTAGCAGCGTGTGCTGCATTCCCTTTTCATCCAGTCTGAGGAGCGCAGGTTATCACAACCATCTCTGTCTGGTGGCTTTACTTTTTAAGTCAGACTGTACCAAGTCATGCTTTTAGCTTTTGCTATCTCTTGTTCAGTCTCTGACAGTGTATTACATAAATGGAACCGATACGGAATTTGCAGACTTCAGGTCTTCTGGACAAATTCTCTTGCAAAGGGGAGGTGCTTGAACTGCTGAGAAGTGAGCATCAATGTAAAACCATAGTTTAGGCTGGGAAAGTTTAGGCTTTTAGTTCTGAGCGTCTCTGGTTCAACTTCTCTCTTGTTAGCTAGAGAAATGCTTTGACATGTGCCAGTATGTATACCAGTAATGCTAATGATGAAACAAGCAGGTTTCAATAGGTTGGTTTTTTTTTTTTTTTTAAAGCATGAGTGTTGTATCCAAGATTCTAGTGCAGACATAGGCAGGGAAGGCTGGGTGCTTATTGAAAGCAGTGGTTAGGTGCTATCTGCGTGTATTAATGCAAACATTTTGGTAAAAGCATGCATTAAAAACAGTGTGGATCATTTTAAAAAGGTAAACTCCTTTTATATGACTGGACTATTAGCAGACCACTGATAACCACCTGAGGTATGTTTTAATTTTCTGAATCATTTTTTCTTTTATTATTCCCATAAGCGTTGCCTAGTTGGGAAAGCTAATGATTAAATACTTTACAATTCTCGAATATTTTGTTTGCAAACAGATTCTTATTCAGATTGAATAATAAATTATTCATTTTGCAGCTTCATCTTAGTATTTCTTTTACAGTGTGGCAGCATGGCTTGTCTGATTTTACTGTGAATTGACTAAAGCAACAAAACCCAGGAACTTCACAAGAAAACACTATAATTGCATGTTACCTTCTTGGAAACGCTGCAGCTCTCTAACACAGCCAATGCAGGCAGGTTCCCTCTTCATGCCCCATTCCCACCATAATTATAGGAATAGCTGTCACCTGTACTTGGTTTTATATCCTTTACTTTGTGAAGAGGTAAATTGAATTCACCTACATGAAATGGGTATGGACTGTTTTTATGTGGCCACCCAAATTAAACTGGATGCTTTTTAGTAATGTGTAACTAATGCATAGTTAGAACTGAATTCCCTCAAAGTAAAAGCTCTTGTGAAGTGGTGTTTTTGCATGCACACGTTGCCTTAGTAGTTATGTTCTTAAAAAAAAAAAACACAAGTTTTTTAATGCTTCTACTCTAAATATTGTGGGGACATGAAGTCACAGCTCTGACGGTGCCTGTTGCTCTGAGCTCACGAGGAGCGCTGTGACCCGGGCTAATGGGCGCATCCCCTGGCTGCGCGTTAGGAGCGCGGCCGCCAGGTGGCGCCTTCACCCTGCGCGCCTCCTCGTGTTTCCCGGCTCGTGTCGCCTTCTGAGCTCCTGAGGGCGGTTCTTGAGGAAATCCGCCTGGAGAAAAGCGCTTTAGAATATGGCTGTATATACTTAAAGGATCATCTTGAAGGAATTTTACTGAATTAAATATTATTTAACTATAATGTTCACTGCTGCCTTTAACTTCAGTCCTGTGAACTTTTTAAAAGAGTTGCTTTTATGATTGTGCTCAATCTGGTGCAGTCTTTTTCTTACCAGGAAGTCAAAGGGGAAGTAAACTATACTTCTGTAACACGTTTTAATACTAGTGTAACTGTATCTATTTTGTGCTATGTTTTTACAAGTGTATGCATACATATCACTGATGCTGATATTAACATATTTATATCCACAAATAACTCCTGTGTGGGCCAGGCTAGCCTGTTACTGAAATCTGTTTAATCACAGATCAGTCAGTGCAGCAAGACAAGTGCTGTACTTCTGATTCCTCATGTGTCAGTCTCTACACTAATTGAACTCAGGTCTGTAATGCACAAACAAGTTACTATAATAGAACAAATTACCATAGATTGCTTGCTTCACAGTGAACTGTGTGAATGTTTCTACCTGGAAGTTATTTACCATTAATCTAAGGAAAAATCACAGCAGGTTCCCCTTCAATGAAAGATGGGATTTCCTCATTTTTGGTTAAGCAGTATTTCAATATAGACATTTGCAGGTGAGCTGTTTCTGGCACGAAGTTGACCAACAGGAGCTATAGGGATGCCCCATCTCTGGGGGAGCTCAAGGCCACACTGGTTGGGGTTCTGGGCAGTCTGATCTAGTGGGTGACAAGCAGACCATGGCAGAAGGTTGGAACTAGGTCCCCCTTTAAGGTCCCTTCCAGCCTAAGCCATTCTGTGTTTTTAATGTTTCTTTCTTTTCTTTTTTGTGTGTGTGTGTGTGTGTGTGTGTGTGAGAGAGAGAGAGAGAGAGAGAGAGAGAGAGAGCTTTATTCTTTACAAAAATAATCTACCAGATTTTGCATGATACAATACTGCTATCTTCCTATATATACTCAACAGTGTGGCTGAGAAAATCCAGCCTTATTAGATGAGTTTGTGTCTGGAAGAGATAACATCCAACTTCAGCAGTTATAAACTACAGAAAAAAGGACCTGCATTATAGGTCTACTCTATTAAAATACGTTCCGCAGTTCCTTTGAGTTAACTTGTTCCACTGAAAAAGTTCAGCGAGTTATAAGATCATCTACTGATAAATATTACCCTCTTGTAGTTCTGCATTGCCCCTGCAGAATTTCATGGTGCGGAGATGTTTTAGTAATAACACAGGCTAAGCAAGGTGATACTGATAGGAAGAGATATAACCTGTTGCTTTAAGCAGATATTGTGTCTGGAAGCCCAGATTGGAGCTGGCTAGACTTTCTTTGAGGACCACACTGGATTCTACAGCCCAGCGGCCAACAGTTAATTTATTCCTGCCACTGTGATTTAGTCATAGTTAGCATTCACTTTGCACTGCTGCAGAATGGCTTTGCAATTATCATGATAGTAAAAAATCTGGTCCTGCTTCCCATTTTAAATGGCACAAGTTCACTAAAACAGAAATAGCTCAATTATGATCATACAATGCCCTTCTCTGGAAAACACTTATTTTCCTTTAGTGACTTTTGACGTACTAACATTTTAACTGAGCGTTCATGTTTTCTGTGTATTCAGTTTATGCCATCAAGGAAAGCAATTTGCTGTAATGCTACACAAGGCACCCATTAGTAGCAAACAGCAATCTGTGTTTTTAGAGAACCAAGGCTGTTTTTTCACAAAGGGAGTGATTCAATTCAGCCTTAATCCCCTAACCAGTAGAGCTCATTGTCCAGGTGTTATTTGTGACTAGTTTACTGATACTGGCTCCTCAAAAAAAATATAGAGGAAGTATAATTTAGATTAAGTTGCTGGTAATGGATATTTAAAAAAAAGTCAATACGGTACATATCTACTTAAATGTCAGTTCTCAAATTATTTTTTTGACATAACAGAAAAGATCCCATTTGTCACATGGGAGTATTCTTTGTTGTGTGCTTTGAGCATCTTAGTGAGAAGTGTTTAACTTAAAACATCTTTTTGCTAATATCTTCAGGAAGTTTTGCAGTCTATTTATTGAATCTTTGAAGCAGGTATCAATAACAGTGAATAGTAATATGCAATTTCCTGACACTGATATTTTAAATTCTAAATGCATTAAATTCTGCAGCTTCAGAGTCCATATATTCTGTACTATCAGAAGATGTGCATGACCTGACTTCAATATCTGATCTGGCTGAATGGAATAATTGACTCCACTGAAAAGCTCTGACTTACACATAATTACTTGCAAAATGATGTTCCAATCTACACTTTGATGCCTTATAGTAATTTCAAAAGTTGAAATTTAGTTAAGAAAGTATACTTGAAAGATAAATCTATACATTTTGGGAGTACATAGTTGGTTTGCTTTTGATAGCAACTTAATTTTACAAAGACTTTACCTGCTTTTGTGACTACATTACATTAGTCTTTCACTGATCAAGCTAGAATATATTTTCTAGAACACTAGAAGTAGAGTAGAAGTGTTTTTCAGTCCGTGTGTTGAAAAGATGCATGAATTCAGCTGGGTTTTAGGACAACTGCTCTGCAATAGGTCTTGGAAAAGCACTGCTTCACTCTGGTATAATACTGTAATGTGAAAGAAAGTACAATAATAATAGAAGGGTGGCACAATCCTTGGCTAAAGCAAACGGGAACAAGCCCAAATGCAGCAACCATGAACATAAAAACAAAGGAAGAAAAACTGCTTACCTTTGGAAGACCTCAGTTAAGCAAGACTCTCCCACAAGAAATCCCCTTGCCTCCCCTGCCAACCCCTAAATGAGGTCTGGGAAGGGCTGGATCCTGGCTCCACCCTTCCGATCACTCAGGTACATTGCATGCACCTGAGCTCCCCTGGGTTGGCCCTGCCTTCCACCAGGTGCTCAATCACTGCTTCAGGACATGGTTTAGCATTTCTGCTACATCTGATCACTCAGCAAATGTAAGCAATCCTTAGGTTTAGGGTACTTCCAGGAAAAGTACATATTCTTCAATTGTTATCACCCCTACACATATATAGAAAAAAATGAGTACGTTTTGAAAAAATAAGTGATCAGATACACAAAATGGTTTCTTCTAATCTTCATCATCTGCATAACGTGTGCAATCAGCAAGCTGAAATTAAAACATATACAACCTCTGCCCTTCCAAATGCAATTAAATGACTGTTTTGGAAGTGAAATTCTATTTGCCTTTGTTAGATCTTAAAATAATACTGATTTAGAAACCTCAGACTTTTTACCAGATGGCAGTGGAATAGACATACTTCACATGCAGCAAATCAGCAGAGCGAGTAGGATATTTATGGGAAAATTGAAAACCATTCTGTGCACATACAACCTACGTGGACCTTCAGAGCTTAGCAGAAAGACAGCATCTTACAAAGTAAACATAGAGCATTACCAGTGGGAGCATTTACAACATTATCCTACAGCAATGTTGTCTTCTTTTCATCATTTGATTTTCAGGAAGCAAAACTGGCTCAATGCAGAAAATGTTTAGAAATCCCATCATGAATATTTCCTATGCCCACTTGTGTCATTTTAGTTTGAAAAGTCCAGTGACAGGCGATGGTTCTGACTCTTACAGTACTCATTTGGAATTGCTTTTGTTACAGTACAGGGTTTTTTTTGTTCTTTGGATCAGAAATCTGGTAAATTCTATTCCTGTTAGCTGTATTTGAGTAATAGTATCTATGAGGAAAAGAGTGAATGCAAATGGTAATCCTTCAAAACAGCTGAAATAGTTGTGCATGCCAAAAATGTGAATAAGCATTCTGTGGTTGACCAGTGAGATCTCTTCCTTCAGTGTGAGTATTTAATCTGCTGACAAGGAGATAAGGGGTTTTGTAGAACTTAGAGACTAACCTAACATCACAAATGTAATGCAGTTGAGTATACCTTTGGAAGTAATTATAATGCAGTGTAATGAGTATCTCCTCTGTCTCCAGTTCTGTGTATGTAGTTATAAAGAAGGCTGCAAGGTTTTGCGTATCAGTGTATGCAGGAAGAAACTGCTGTTTTGGGACATAAATAACCTTGAATATTTTCCCTCCCCTTATTAAAAAGTCAAGAGTTTTCATTTTCTGAATTTGCAGAAACGTAAGATCAGATGCAGTTTTCTCTCTAATCAAAGTCTACTCAAGTGCCACGTTGCCTACTTCATTTACTTCCTGTCCATATCCACTAGATATGACTTGTAAACTTATTATGAAATGAATGCTTATTTTCCTCTTCAATCTCCTCATAATTTCCTCATCATTTGTAAATTAATCACTATTCTTCAGGATACGTAAGAACTTTTGTTTAATGATTTGTATGGAGTTATTAAACTCTGTGCTTTCTCTTGGCAAGAGCCAAATGTGAGTAATGCCACTGATTACAACGTACACATTCTTTATTGTGGTGATTACTTAGTTCTGATAATATTTTGAGAGCTTAATGAACTGTGGTCCTTCTAAGCCTAATAATTAGAAGGGACTTAGATGTACGAATTAAGTATGTTTCTATAGGAAAGTTCAGATCAGGGCTGAATGGAAAAAAATAAGAAGGAATTTACTAATTCCGAGTGCAGTTTCTGCACTGTGAACTATCATTAGAGCATTGCTCAGTTAAAGTATACAAGAAGTTTGATATCTGGTCAGTATCAAATTTTTATCAGGAGGAGCAAAGTCTACTTCATAAAAACAGCACTGCGTAGGTATTTACACGTCTATGCACCTGCCCATTTAAATATTAGTGATATATTAATCGGATTTGGACCTGCTTCAGTGGAACATGCATGCACATTCTCTTAAATAATTTGTTTCCATCTACAGAAGTAGCTCTCACTATCCATGGTTAATTTAAACTTGCCTATAGCAAAAAGCATGAAGTCTTTTGAAAAACCCTAAATAAAATGGAAGGCAGTTGCATGGAAATTACTTTTCAAAGTCTTTTAAAATTCTTTTTAAACTCTGAAAGTGAGGTACGAGGTGAAGACTGCTGTATGCTGGATACTCTTTATGCACAGATACACACAGTCTGTGTAAACTCCACATGCACAGCATACATGCAGTCTATGTAAACTCATCTGTTTTCCTCTGATAGCCATAAGTATGCCTTAGCTTTAACTTCATGGAGAAACTCCTGTATGGAGCAGTGTGCTTCAAACAGCTGCTACCTTCTGCACTGGGATCATTAGCAGAGTGCCGGTTCTAACTGACCGCTTCAAGGAGCTACAGCATTTCACATTCTCTCATAATGTGGAGAGACATACTGTGGTTGAGATAACTGTGACTGTTAATTTTCACCCTTGTTGCTAATGAATTTTTCTTTGGAAAAGACTAAATAGATTGCAAAGATATAGGAAAGCATAATTTGAAAGACAATTACTTTTGTTTAACTCCAAGACTGAAAAGCAAAAAAAGAAAAAGAAAAAAGAAAAAATGATGCTGTTTATAACTGTTTATAACTGTTTGATGCTATTTCTACAAAATGTTTCTCTTCATAAACATGCACAAAATTGCATTCACATAGCTGTTTCAAAGAGTTATTACAAAATCCGGTTTGTTTCTTTTTTTAGACAAAACATATCAGCACAGTAGTGTGATGAAGGTTTAAGTGGTTTCCTGGTTACTTTTTCTTCTTAAATATCTGATGGCACACCTGGTCTTCACACGTCAGTTCCTACAAAATTAAAACAATTAGTAAGAACATAGTGGTGCCAGTTGCATAGCCAGAGCTCCCCTGCCCCGAAATTTCTACAACTGTGCTATTACATTACAAAGATACACTTAAGAAAAAGAGAACATAAGGAAAGAATAGTGAATTATATGAAAGCAATCAGAAAACATGCACCACATGTTGCAGTAATTACATTTTGACACATGGATTGAGCTCTAAGATGAATATATATGAAAAATACATTAAAAGTGGTCTTTAATGCAAGGCTTTTTCATGCTCCATTGTTAAAACAACATGTTATAATAGTTTATATTTCATGTTATGTCATAATTCATGAGAATTACTGAAACAAGGAAATACAAAACAAACAAAAAAGGGAAGATGCTTCAAAACTGTAGGAATGTTTACTTCATAGAAGTTCCCAACCATTTTTTAGGAGCCAGATCGGAATGGCATTTTTGCATAGCACTGCAGCTGATCTCTTAAAGTCTGGCACACGTGCACCTCACAATGTACACCGTTTTACTAGTCTTCTGATTAGCTGGCATTGCTGTGCCAGATAAGGCTTGGAGATGAACTGAAGCTGGATTTTTTGGCCAACAGTCGCCCTAACCTGCAAGATTGCTCCTGGAAACTCATCTGAGAGTCTTCCTGGTCTCTCTGCTTCCCCGAGTCTTACGCTCAATCCTGGAGCCAGCATGTAGAATCTTTGTTAGACCAGCTTTCGACTATGTATTAAAATGGAGATGAAAATGTGTGCTGGACAACTGGCTTTCAGTGACATATACCGTTATTTCAATTCATTGCCTTGACCGTTCAAGCATATAGACTTCAGGCAATGTGGCTCGCCATACCAACTATCTGTAGGGTAACCTTAGCAAGGACTATCATGAGTATCATGAGACAGAAATTAATGAGGTCTTCTCCATAATCTTTCTGCACCCACCTACTGTAGCATTCAGCATTATCTTACCCATTGATTGTTCTCCCAAGAAACTTTGGAATAATGTTAATTATGTGATGTTATTTTGTAAGCTTTCCGTACTCCAGTGAGTGCTCCTTCCCCCCCCAGCCCTTCCGGCCTCTATCAGGCTCACTTCATTCTTTTTCAGGCTCCAGATTTTTCTGTTTCTATTGTACTAGCACAGAATAATTGGAAGTACACTTCTTGAGCACCCAAAGAGTGATTTCTGATCTGGATTCCTACATAGTTCCTTCTAAAATTACATAGTGCTTCTTTAAGGACAAAACCCAACATTTTTCTTGCAATCTTTTTCCCTTACTTTTTTTTATTATTATTTCTTTTTCCTACCAGTGATTAAAGGAGAATGAGAAGACATTAGAGGTGCAATGTAACAAGAAGGGTTAATAGCTGGAGGACGGTGAACTGGAACAAAAAAAGCACTGCAGGGTTATGTCTTAATTGGGAGCAGGTGAAAAGAAACTGAGCATTCCCCAGATGAAGCAGAGAGAGGGATTTCCTTCGAGTTCAGAGATCAGAGCTGTCTAAATAAAGACCTTTCTAACTAGAATAGGAAAACCTTTGAAATGGAGGAACTGTACTTTGTTGCAGTCTGTTATGTGCTATGATTCTGTATAGCAGCTCTTACCAGATACAATTGGTCTCCTTCAATCCAGTGCTTCCAGCCACGATTTTTCTTTTCACCTTTCTGAACACATACCAGTTTGTCACCATCCCAGGTCACTAGTGTCTGCATAAATGAAATAATTAATTCAGATATGTTAACAAGAAATTTATGAATATGTGAAAATAAGCTAATTCAAACAATGAAAAAAAAAACAATTACATTTTCTAACCATTGCTCCCCTTGTTCTTCCTAGAAAAACCCAAACCAACCAGTCATCCAAAACCCTGAATGCTTTCAAGATGACGGTAGTGAACCCTTTATGGAGCTTTGTCAATTTCCATGTATTTCTTTACGTACACTAAGTTAGCATTCATACCACTACCTGAGTCCAAAAAAAAATGTGCAGGGTTTTTTTCTTGTTGTTTAAAGACACTGATGAAAAGATTGTAAGGTTTCATGAGTGGAGATCTGGGGACTTAGGTCAGATAGTTCTGTGCTAAAGTGTCTTCTAGCTCTGCATAAAATAACAAGAGGAAGTGTATGTTTATATTATCTTGCACAATACATGTATTTATTCTATATCATCTTTCATGCACCATCACAAAAGAACTGTAAGCAGAGATTGTCATAGGCCTAACAGAAAAATAAATTTTTAGAGAGACATCTGAATTGAATCATTAGTGCATTCCACCTGGAACTCACATCCAGACCCTGGTTCCAGGTGGAATAAGCAGCAGATACAGGAGTGACTGTGTGACCTAACCTCCATTCTGACTGTGCATATGGATGGGACAGCTCTGGTCACCTAGTGAACATGGGCGTATGAGTTCAGAAACACATAACAGTATTAATTATCAGTGATGATGAATAAATAAAACAGGAGCTCAGTAGATTTAGAGACTAGTCCACCAGTCTGTTAGAATCTAGAGAATGTGATTTGCCAAAGTGTACAGATGCATGAGATAACTGCAACTTTGTGGGCACTGTAAAGCTGAAGGATTTAGCACAACTCAATTTTTTTTCCACACCTGGCTCTGCCCAATAGAAGTCATGCTTGAATTTTTCCCTCCGAAAAGGCTGGCAGCACGTTTGTTCCTCAAGTATACTATTCCATACAAAGGCTTATTTGACCTAAGGGTTCTTGTTGATTCTAGTACGATCTATGAGAACAAAATCCAACTACTGGGAAAATATTCTGATATCCAAAAACTCCAAGAGGTTAATTTGTCTTTTAGATCACCCCTAGGTGTTTATTTCTTTTATGGGGAAGTCTTTCTGGAACAGCTTCATAAGAAGAGAGTCTGAGTGAGCGGAGACTGTTCAGCCTCGAGAAGAGAAGGCTCAAGGGGAATTTCATCAATGCATAGAAATACCTAATGAGAGGAAATGAAAATAAGTGAGCCAGGCTCTTCTCAGTAGTTCCAAACAATGGGACAAGAGAAAACTGACTCAAATTAAAACACATGAAATTCCGTCTAAACATGAGAAAACACTTTTTAACTGTGTAGATGATCAGGCACTGACACAGGTTGCACAAGGAGTTTCTAAAATATTCATCTGTAGAGACAATGAAACCCTGATTGACTTCAGTGATGGACTGTGTGCTTGAGCTGACCCTGCTTTAGCAAAGGGGTTGAAGTCGGTGATCCCTGGAGGTCCCTTCCGTTCTTAATCATTTTTAGTTTTGTGTGATTCAGAGTCTGTCACTAAGAAACAGGATACTGGATTCAATGGATGTTGTCCAGGGGTAGGATGATCATGTCTGTAGTGAGTTTTCTGTACTGGATCAATTCTCAGCTCATAAGAGGTTGCTCCAAAAGTATTGTCTCTTATTTATTTCCTTGGAAACTACAACAGATACAAAGAGCACAATAACACAATTTGATAGGACAAATTCTCAGCTACAAAACACTATTTTTCAACACAGTCACCACCATTAGCTGTGCATTTTTGCTAGTGATGAGCCTGCATGCCATGCTCATAAAAACCTGACCCACTGTTGCTGTTGCCACTGCTGAAATGCACCAGCTTCTGTCTCACTGTGCTGAATCTACTGTTTGGTCACCAGAAATGTTCAGTAAGTGTCAATGAGTGTCAGTGGGTGCAATTTTTTCCACATAGAGAAATTCAGTTACATGGCTTTGCTTCAGGCACAATTCTGTGATAGACGCCATTTTGTCAGACTGCTCTTCTGCTGTCACACGTTAACAAAATGGAATATTGGTGGGAAGGTACAACCTCTACTGCCATCCCACTATTATCTGCCTCTGAATCTGTGGGCTGATATAATAAAATAGGAGGCATTACTTTCAGTATAACCCTTGTGTATGCAACAGTAAATTCAGAGCAGCTTCAGAACTTTTGAATTACTCTAGATTTGAACCACTGTCAATTAGGAAGACATTTATCCATTTATCATAGCTAAATCCTCATTAGACACTCATTAAAGTCGGTGGAAGTTGAGTTATTAAAATTCTTCAGCAGTATTGGGACCCTAATTTATGTTTTAGTTCAGGGTTGGATGATTTATTTCTCTTACGAGGGAGCTTTCTATTAATAGCAAGACAAAACTCATTCCATTTCAGTTAAGTTCTTTCATATTTACAGTATTTTTAAGCTACATGATTTTTAAATTATCCATGCCCACTTTATGTTTAAATGTTGCCTAGCAGTTTTATTACCTTCATGTGTTTGAGGCACTTTTTTTTGTTAATAAATGACCAGAAAATTATTTTAGAGTAGCCTGGAGATTAATGGCTTGATGTGCTTCATCCTTCCTCCTCCTCTTGGTAGAAACAAATAGTGTAATTTGTTCAGAATAGGATATTATACAAAAATGAATAAGCCAGGTAGGGGAATAAATGTACAAACTGTGCTTCCTTCCGTCCAGGTAATTGGTAATAAAGAAGAAATCAGTAAGTCTGCAAATGCCTTTTATAGTGGTGAAGATGTAAGGATTTAAGAAGTGATGTAACTGTTGAATCCTTAGATCTTAATATCTTCAACAGGTCTAAGAGGCATGGGTGCAAAGTTGTAGAGCATAAGCTCTGTCACAGGAAAGTGTCCCACCCAGTGCTCACTGGAGGAAGCGTTGTTCAAGATACTGAAAAATGGGTCTTATTATTTGATGGTTTACAGAGTTCTGAATGAGAAATAATTTGGAAGAAGTCATAGGAATTACACTGCATAAAGTTGATTGAAAAATGAATAGTGATTTGTAATGAATAAACAATGTACTCTATAAGTCTGTTCCACTCTAGTGAAGCATTACGTGAATTCAGATGTGAACATGGTGCTTTCCCACGGCAATTGCCAAATCAAGGTGGGTCTTGTTGACAGTGAGCTTTGATCTCAGCTACTCAGTTTGGCAACAAAGTCTGAAACGTTGTTTATTGAGAAGATATTGAGGCAGGGGACGGCGTCTTTTTGGAGAATAGCAGGAGAGAGGTGAGCTGAGAGGAAAAATAAAACTATGATAATTGTCAGACGAGTTGATAGAGCTAGATTCAGGGAATGACCAAGACAGGCAAGTGATGGAAGATTTTCAACACCCTGAATGGGACAATCAATAAAAATTTTAAATCTGTCACCCTTTCTACCTTTGAAAATATCACTTATGTGTTTTAGGGGTGAGAAGAGAATAAAACAGAAGTAGTGTCAATACAGAAACAA
The DNA here is from genome assembly GCF_016699485.2 of Gallus gallus. Lineage (NCBI taxonomy): Eukaryota > Metazoa > Chordata > Aves > Galliformes > Phasianidae > Gallus > Gallus gallus. Next base: position 5,578,310 of record NC_052540.1, read on the forward strand.
GAAACTGAATTCAGTAGATTAATTTAATTGGAGATTATACTTACTATTTTCACAAGACTTTATAGCTGACGCTATTGTAAGAGGTAGAGGATGTGCTAACACACAATATTGTCCTTGATCCAAACATCACTCAGCCACGTAGCTCACTGAAGGTGGCTGAAGATATGCCCAGAGGTTCCTGTGGGAGCTTCAAGCTCTACTCCTTAAGAAATCAAACCTTGCACTGCAAGGCCTTCTTGCCCATGGCTGTCTGTAGGCCTGCATTTGCATCTGTACCAATGGTAACCTGGGCTCACATTTTCTTCTTATCGCCTCTAAAAGCTCGCTTATGTTTAATAGCTGAGTGTAGGCTTCCTTTAAATAGCGTTCAAATTTTAAACTGTCCACTTAAGGCTGAGCAGCACAACTCCAATGTGAACCTACTGATTCAGAGCTTAAAATGTTTTTGCAGAGAAGATCCTAAAATCAGAATGATAGATTTACAATCTATTTAAGGAAGTTACACAGGTAAAAATGAACGCATTTTGTTACTTTCTAAGTAAATAGAGGCATGTCAGAGAAAAGCTGAAAAAATCCCCAGTTAGAAAAAACATGTAATTAATGACAACCCTCATTTATGTGAGCATCCATCCTGATTCGTATTTAGTATAAATGATTGGAGCAGGAAAGGAAACTATCTCAAGACGCAAACTATTTCTGCTTTGTAAAAATCCTTGAGTGTCTGTAAAGTTTTGGTGATTTTCCCCCCCTTTTTTTAGCATATTCATCTGGTTTTTGGAAGTGCTACTGCTAATATTGACTGTGGTGTGAAGAGAAATCAGACGTATGTACCTTAACCACCCGGTTATCGAGTCCTTTGGTGTGTTCTTCAAACTCCACTCCCACAGTGAAGTTCAGTTCGTAGTTTCTCAGAGTACTGAGTGTTTTTGTTTTAAAGTTGTCTCCATCTTGAATAATCTCCTTTGTTTGTTTCAAGTGTTTTGCAACCTTACGAGTTGCAAAATCAATGTCTGTCAAAAAGCAGAAAAGAAAGTATTGCACAGAAAATTCAAACTTTTGTTACCAGAAATAAAACAACTTCTATATTTATGCATTGTAAAAATAATACTGTGTTTAATGGTCAATTAATTCCACAGATGACCTCTTCACCTGCAGTATTTGCAGAGAAAAAGATCATTCAAAAAAAACAACAGCTTCCGCTTTCAGGACTTTCAGCTTTACGATCTTCTACTGGTTTTACATTTTCTTATTAAGAGTGTGTCTGTGGGACTGTTATGAGCAGGACTACAACAAACAACCAGCAGTTAATATATACTGCTTTCTTAAATCTTCTGAATTTCCAGATTTCTTGGAGATGAAATAACAAGACTTATATTCTTTTCTTTTTGCCTTCACTCACGCATGAAGCTATGGGATACTAGGAGTGCTATTAGCTTCTCATGCTTGAGAGCCCTTCCCTCTTCAATGTCTGATATATAAATTATGTGGCTCTTGGGCACATGAGGCATTGATATGGATTCTGCAGTGTTACAAATTTTGGCCACTCCTGAAAGATTGTTCCCAGAATAATATGCCTTTTCAGAAAATAAGCACATTAGTAGAAAATGAACGCATTAGAATGAGCGTGTAATCACACTCATTTTGGATTTTGGCATGATATTTTTACAGGGAACCTATAATCTATGGGAATATACAAGAAGTTAATTTTAAAAATCACAAAAAGGTTACTAATTAATAAAAAAAGAAGCAGACAAATGCCTGGCTTGTCCATGGTAGTTAAATAGCAAAGAGACAAATAAATGTCAGTTAGGTGTTAGAAGAATAGTGGTTCAAAGTCAAAAGTCAAGTAAGTATCAAACTGCAGCATTTGACAGTTCATTTTCAATATTCTGTAAACATTTAATGCAGTCCTGATCTCCTTGACATCCTTATTTTGTTCATGATATGGACTAACTTCTTAATGTAAGCAACGGAATACACTGAAAGTTACTGAAAGCACAATATATATTATGATCATGACAGTTTACCCCAGACAATCCACCTCTTGCCAGCTGCATTACCATCTGCAATAAATATTTCTGACCAGCTGGCAATGAATCTTAATATAGTGCTGTATGCAAATGAAATAATCTCACATGTTTCTGAAGGTTATTGAAAAATGGTTTTGGCTTGTTATCCATCCCTTAGTAGTTTTGCATGTGAGTTAATCATTGTCAGCTCAGCAATGCAACATACTAACGGAGTCCTTTCTCTTTTGGTAGATTCATTATACTACTTGTGATGTACTAATTGAGTTGAGTGAGAGGTTTGGCTTGAGAAAAAATGTGACTTTTTTAACATGGGGAATAATGTTCTTGTTCAGTATTTATATTCAGGACTTCTTGGGTATATTTTATCTGCTGCGGTGGATTAAAAGTGTCTCTGGGTCTGATTTATAACCAGGTAGCATAAAATTTAGGTCTCTCTGTGGAAAAAAAATGTCTAGACTTCTAAGGAAATGCTATTTCTGACTAATATATTAGTCTTGTAGCTCCTGGAGAAAAACTGGGAGATTTTATTAAAGCATGGTTTTCATAACTGCATGTTGAACAATACAAGCAATAAAGATGATATATTGTTCTATTATAGTAGATTAAAACACTTTGTAACGTGTTTATGATAAAAGCAAAATTTCTGGCTTAAAGGGCAAAACTATTCTTTAATTAAAGTACAGAAATACATATATATTAATTATAAGGATGGATGAGGTTTTTTTAAAAACCCTCGGTGTGCTTTGAACCTTAGCACTTTGATACTTAAGCATCAACCACATGTAAAATTGGGAGAAACAGAGCAGAAGAATGTCTTTTCACTCCTTCCATGTCATTTCCTTTCACTGATCACAAGTTAATGTAGAACACATTCTGAGAATCACCTACAGCCATATGCATCTTTGTATTGTTTTTTTTTCCTTTTTTTTTCTGTCTTCTCCCACTAATTTAGTAGCAGTTTGCCACAAGTATAATGTGTAATACATGTGTGTATATATACACCAAAAATTATGACATATGTATGAAGAGCAAGGTTCAGACAATTAGTGCAAATTGTTTCTCCATCCCAACCAGTTGCTGATGTTCTTGCTGTGAAAGTATTTTGAAAATTTTGTCAGAAAGTTCAGTATCTCTCCATGTGAATTTGTCTAGAGTAGGCGACGAATCAAAGGATTTCCCAGGAAAAATAAATCTGTTTTGCATTCTTAATTCTAACAAATTATTTCTCCTTTGTCTTAGGCTATTGCGAGTGTCAAGTGCTTTTAATCTTGTTACCATATTTTTTAAGTCAGCTTTCCAGGCCTGGATATCTGATAGTTATCCAAAGGTCAATCACTAGTGTAGGCATTGAGAATTCTTGGATACGAGGTTTTTTTTAAGATATCATTAACTGATTTCCTGATGTGTTACTCTGTTCTTCCTAACAAACATATTATGTTGATATTATCTTGACTTGTGGAAGGTAGCTGTACAGATTTTGCGCCACTGCTTTTTTGGGTAATCAGCACCTTTACAAGTAGCTATTTTTGTGTCTGAGCAAGCAAATTCTCTAGATGTCCAGTAAAGTAACTCAACAGCTTTTTGGAGAAAGTAGAAGGAAGGCGTAAGTCTAATCTTAACTTCTGATGAAAAGTACTTGAACTGAAAAACTCTTGTTTATCATCATAACTCTTAGCGGTGTCAGCTACAGTAAAAATCAGAGTAAGAGGAAGATCAAATGCTGAACAGAAGATACAATTCAATGACCATTAGATAGAAAACAGTGAGACAACATCTCAGAATGGGAAGAACATAGGCACAATTGGGCCAGTGAGGGCTATTAACTGTAAACATAAAAATTAAAATATGTTTAATTTTGTCATGTACTCATTTAGCCTGTCAGTCTCCTACAATCTAGGTTAGATTAGTCAACTCCAATGATTACTCTTCTAAGTAATATTACATCATGAGTTGTAAAGAAAGAATGATCTCTTGTGGCATTCATCGGTGATGTATTAAGGCTAGAAGAAGACTTCTGATTCTAAAACTTAAACTTCTTGTGCACGTATAAATTTAACTTGCATATTTTTTGCATCTTTTTGAAATGCAGCCATGTTACTGCAATGGTAGAAGGAAGGTAACTGATATTTCAGTGCCAATCCAGTGTCTACTGAAGAAATTCATCAGAACTATTTTATTTCATCTATAATTTCTTCTTTTTAGCAAGTTAAAGATCTACATCTCTGCCGACAGTAGAGGAAGAATTTTCTGCACGCTGCTTGCATAATCATAATGACCTGGAGCAAAAACAAGGTTTTATCTTTATGAGAATAAAAATACCTGAAAGACAACTTATAGTGAAAATAATAGGTGACACAAAAGAAGACATTTCTCTCAAAAATCTTTCTCGCAGTCATGGCAAAAATTGAATATGTGTGGGAAAAATAAGTCTACAAACAACGTAGACTTAACCTTTATATGAAGTGACAAGGATATTAATTGCTGTCAGTTAATAGTGTTTTGGTATCCCAGCATCTACAAAGTATGCTTAGTATCCTATGCAGTGCATACACAAACAGTAGCCATCAGATCTCTAACGATAAAGAAACTAAAAAATAGTAATTGAAAGTTGCATAAGGAGCAGGACAGTTCTTTGCGCGAGTACAATATATTGTTGCCATCAGTGTTGGTGGCCAAGTGAAATTTACATTTTGTAATCATCCTCAGCTGATCCCATGACCTAAGTCTCCTTGCTGTGTAAGCATGACTCCCATAAAAATTCCCAGAAGTATCTGCCCATTTCAGCTCTTACAGCTTTTACCATGCAACTGCTACATACAATTCCCACTAGTTCAAAATACTATTTAAATACTAAACACAACTGCTGCTTTAATGATATGGGATATAACCTGTTCCTCTTTAACAGAGTGAGCCAGGTTGTGGATGATCTGTTACACTGACTGTATATCAGGAAAAAAAAGAAAAGAGATCTGTATCTGAAAGCCATTTATTTTCTGTATGTCTCTCTTTATTTTAATCTAAATATATAGCAATATATTTGGCAACAATCTTGTCTTTCTTATATGCTAAGATCATTTTAGTTGCAAGTACATTACAGTTACTTGATTTCTAATGTGACCCTTAGGTCAGAAGGCACAATACAGAAATAAAAAATTTCTTATTAATTTATAGAAAGATTTTACTTATAATGAAAACGTAGTTAATATCTTTCACTTTACCTAGTGCAACCATGTAGCCTTCAAAGTTCTCATTGGATTCCATTTCCCACGTCCCATTGTAATCAGCAGGCATGGTGGCAAGAGCTTAAAACCAACTTCAGATTGAAAGGTGAAGCTGGAAACAGAACCTGTTAGGAGAATGTTTTATAAACCTTTTCATACCTTATTTTTTTAAGGCTTATGGTTTTCTAGATAATACAGTTTAAGGGTCAGAGTGATAACCCTAGAAAACTTTGCTTTTATTAACAAAGTTCACTTTGTCTGCCTTGCTGGCAGACAAGGATCACTTTCTGAAATACATCGTAATACAGGATATGATTTTACAGTGACCTTTGTAAAGAACTACTTGCTATTATGGGGTACCTTTGAAATATATTAAACATAGTGGGAAATTGTACAACACAGTTAAAGTTCCCAAAGGTGAGTTCTGTTTTTCAGTTTCTTTCTAGGTGTCAAATTTTCATGTGAAGAATAAGCCTTACAGATCTGACAGAGCCAGAACTCCCAGTTAAAATTGATGGAACTTTTGAATGTGTAACACATGCAAGAAAGAACATAAAAGGGGATGTTTCTGTTGAAAATATATCTGCTTTCCTTTGATTTTCGAAATATTTTTATACCAAGAGCTTCACTTACACCAAGTTCAATTTAACAGAATTCTTGAGGAACTCTGCAGCAAGTTTAGGAAACGTAAAATAAATCCAAGTAAATCATAATTAGTGCCAGTCATATACTAAAAATTATCTTTATTTATTTTGAAACATAGCACTTTGTGTTAGGAAGGTATTTTTCATCCAGAAGCACTACATTATTGTGGGGAAAAGCACAGATGACAGTTGTACAAATATTCAGAATGTGTCAGCATAGAAAATTTGAATGTGCAGTAGAACTTTATCAGAGAGTCATAGGATCATTAAGGTTGGAAAAGACCTCTAAGGTCCTCTAGTCGAACTGTCCACCAATCAATATTGCCCACTAAACCACGTCCCTAGGTACTACATCTGCACTTTCCTTAGACACCTCCAGGGACAGTGATTCTACCATTTCCCTGGGCAGCCTATTCCAATGCCTACTGCCAGTGTGCATTCCTAGATGACACTATGAATTATTTTATGCAGAAAATAATTTGAAATTCTGAGTTCTTAAAACATTGTTCCACCAGGACATTATGTAATATTTATGCAGTAGGCTTGTCTTTACCTATCTCTGTGTGCTTTCTTTCTTAGTCCACACATTGCATGAACGTGTTTAAATACATTCTCATTATTCATGCATTTTACCTGCATAATAAAATGTCTTTCAAGGAATGGAGAAGGTTATTGTTCCCAACTCAGTCACTCACTGACACTCAAAATCAGTTGCATGAGCAACATCAGTTGCGTTGTGCACATGCACGATCATCTCTAGGTGCATTACCACACTATTTCTCCAACTGGAAGTTATTCCCTCCTTCAGTACACTAAAGAGTGTTCAATTTATAAGAAGACACTCTGTGTTTTACCTTCTATTGCCAGTTGCCTAGTGGTGGATGTTTAAGGAATTAATCAGACAGAACGTGTACATTTGCCTTATAAAATCGGAGTATATGGTAGAAGCTCATGGTGATAGATTTTATATACTTAATGATTTTAGCTCTGAAGGAGTTTGCTTCCTCAAGTCATTTAGTTAAGATGCAGAAGTGACTGAAACTGTGTCATGTGATGATCAGCAATTACCATCTGTTAAAACTACCACAGAAGCTAGTAGTAGAGCTACTAGTACTGAAGCTTTAGATGTGCAAAGCTAGGCACATTTAGAGAAAATAAATTACGAGATGAGAACATCCTGTACATATAGAGTCCTAATTAAATGAATAGCATAAACACATAACTGTGTAAGTTTTCACAGTGGTGCTTTGCTTATGTCCATCCCTTATTATTTATTTAAATATATGCGTTTTTTTTTCTGTGTGTGTATTTTGTAAACTCTCTGCTTGGACCTCTTTCAGCACATGCTTATTCAACAGCCTTGAAATAGCTCTTTCGAGCTTTTTTCACATAAAGAAGTAGCTAGCCTATGGGCAGCAAATTTAACCAATCAAGGAAATATCTAAGTAGGAAATTAATAGAACATAATGTATTGAATTGACAGAGCTCTGTGACGCTTTGTGAGCATTGTGCTAAGATCCACAAAGAGAATTTTTAGTCTAGGAATCAATACCTCGATAGGCAATAAAACCCTTATTACATTTAAATGCCTGCCAAAATCATATAAGACTAATAGATAGGTTTTTTAACCCCCATGTGGATAATTCTAAGCCTGTAGATCACTCATCCAGTGCATCCATAGTGTTCTTTCAGGATTTTGCCTTGCCAGTTATCCTGACCTGCCTCTTGTCACATGTTAGCTTTAAAATTTTGACGTACTATCCACATAAAATTAGAAATGATTCGATTCTTTTTGCTCTGTGTTTATTGTAAAACTTAGAGAAAAACTCTTCATACATAACGAAAAGATATACATAGAGAAAAACTCCCCAAATGGCAAAACATTCCATTCCTATGCCACGTGTATAAGCTTAGGGAAATGAAAAAGTATCTTCTCCTAATCTTCATGATAATCATGTTCTCACACCTCTTCCTTGCAAGATCAAGAGTAAAATCTACTGGCACACCATGTACAGCATGTAATGAAACTTGAGAATGGGAGGAATTAAGTGTCTTTTTTCAGGCTTTCCAATATCTCTGTTTAAAGCAAAAGCTCTGGGCTCATAGCTTGTGTCAGGTTTCAACCCAGGGATAAGTTTTAGAGCCAAGTAATAAGATCTCAGAAATGAAGCAATGTCAAGAAAAATCAAAAGACTGTACATTGTTAAAGCTTGAGTAACTTTTCCAGTTTGTGAATGAAGAAATGAAGATGGCTTTTCTTGCCTCTGTCCTACAGCTTAATATTGATAAGTGGCAATTTGAAACAAAACTGCTCATAAAAAGAGCCTAAGCTGTCAAGATTGAAAAGTAAGGCCCAAATCTTGTGTCTATGGAATGAGTGAGCAGTCATGAAAGCCACGGCTAACACTGGCCTCCACATTCCTCTCATGATACTTGAGGGCTGCCTGGAAGAGAAATCCTATATATTTGTCTGAACAAAGTTCAGCCTTCTTGTTATCTGGAAAAGCTTATGGTGCTCTGTCCTTGGGCAATCTTACGCAGTAAACCACTATTAGGAGAACTATATAAGGTACAGAGGCTGCTAGTCATACAATTTTTCTCTCTAAACTTATGGGCATGGCATTTTGAGGAGATAGTAGCATGCTTCCCACTCTGTCTTTTAAATTATCTAATATGTATATATATTACAGGAGAAATAATGCCTCCTCGTGCTCTGCTGATCAGCCCTTGTGCTCTTCATGTTTGACAGCTGGGACTTCGTACATTATTTATTTGGTTGCTGTTCAGCACATTAGTAATATGGCAAGCTGTTTAACTTCTTCTCAGAAGCTGAATTCCCCTGGAGGATTCAGACAGGAGGAGCATCATCACAGACACCTATTATTATTTTTTTAACTTGTTAGCACTTGTGCAGTCATGTTTATTTTCATTTTTATGGAAATAAATCACTTGAAATGTATTCAGTGATGGCTGTTTCTGCAAAAATGGTCAGAAGTACTATCTCACCAGGCCCAGGGCTCTGTTTAGAACAAGCAGGAGTAGTCACATTATAACAAATAAAATAAGTCGAAGGGGCAGTCTGTTTCTTATCAACATGCAAAATGGCTTGCAGAGGTCTTGAGGATGCAGCTGGGTAAAGGCAGTCATCAGCTGTGGGGCAGAAAACCTTCTAAGAAATGACAGAAGCAGTAGGAGAGATAAGTACAGCAGAAGAGGACCAAATCAAAGATATTTACAAAGTGGACTCAGCAAAACAGTATTTCATTGGCTAATTTTTAATGGCTACTGTCCCTGAATAACAGATGGCATTAGACTTCTTGCATAAAACTAGCTTATAAGCTTTCTTGCCAAGTCCAATACAACCAACTGTAACCAAACCTACCTCAGCTTCCTTGGGTTGGTTAGAGTCTTGGCTTCCAACTTTTAAGCTTGCTTGTCCAGGTCTGGATGCTAAAGAGAGAGGAAGCTAGTTTTTTTAGCTGCATGTATGGTTGTTGTCTAATTACTATTAATTATTTAATGTCCATTTTTAGCAGATCATCCAAAATGGAAATCTGCAGTAAAAAGAGATTTGTTGACACCAAAAAGAAGGGAGACAGAGCAACATTCACGTCTGAAATCTATTTGACGGAACAACAAGGAACTACAAGGAGGAATAAGGCTTGGTTGCAAATGCTGTGGTAGGGTGGGGACATACACACAACTTTCAATAATGTCCGTTTGGCACATTTTGTCAGTGTCTACCTAAACCGAAATTTAAACAAAGAAGTGCAAAAATCCATTTCTAATCAATCTTCTAGAAATAGAATAATAGACCCTTGGATATTTTTTCTTCTCTGGTCAGTGACTGTCTGTCTTCTATCTGTCTTCAGTCAGTCTCATCTCTCCTAGTCCTTCTGCTCCTTAATTTAGAATACAGGTGTTTTGCTCTTTATTAATTAGAAGCCTTCACTCTCTCTTATTAAGGACTTTGGCTTGGTCATAGAGACTTCATAATGTCACTAGTGATCATGATACTAAGCTTGGTAGTAAGAAGAAATCATCCAGTGAATGCTGCTTTCTTGAAAACTCACTCCAATAAAAATGGTATGCATTATGGAAAAATATGTTTTATGTGAAAAAAAATAGCCAACCTTAAAGCTTATCTTGATTTTCAAAATAAATGAGAAATACTGAATTTATTTTCTGCTTAATTCTACTCAGCAGTTATTCAGTGCTGTCTACCCTCAGGTCTCAAGGGAGCACGTAAAAATCATTAGCTGTTATAAAATCAGAGAAACTTAAGGAGCAATGTGGTTTGGTCAAGGTCATGAAATAAGCCACTAGTTAGAGCAAGTTATAGAGCACAATCATTTGTTTTATCCATTAAAGCATGCTTCTTCCTTAGCTAAGTTTAATGTAGATTGAAAGCATGTACCCAGTCTAAGTGCTTTGTCATTGACATTAACGCTGCCTAAATCTTCTCTTGAAAGATTTTTTCAAGATCTGAATTCCTTGCATGAGCCATACATTAATATATCTAACTGTAATCTATTACTTTATTGTAGTTATTCTATAGTGAAGTTTTGTAATTGCAACTGCCACTTCTTATCTTCATCAGATAAAGGTTGCATTACACAGACATTGAACTGGAATACTGATTGATGGCTTTTGTATTAAAAGAATCTATAGATAGCAGTGTGTTTTATTTTTCTTTGATGCTTCTATGAAAAGCATAATTCAGCTAAGAAACTGTATCTTCTTTAGCTTGTTCGTTTTAATGCAGGGTCTCATCTATTAGCATAACATTTTGCCAAGCAGAAATATTTCTATTACCTCATCTGGAGAACACTTTAGAGAGATACTTTCAAATACCTTGAACATCAATTTTTCACATACCTCATAACTGGTATAATCTCATGCTGAGACAATTTGTAGTATATAATCCCATTTTGCTTAAAGTTCTAGAGTCCACATAAACAGATAAAGCCATGTCAGATGTTGCAATTAGTATACAATTTTGAATTCATGGTAGCCATTTAAAACAAGGTTAAAACCATTCTTTTATAATCACCAGGACATAAAACACTAAAGATAAATTAGGCCAAGATATATTAATAAAAATATATAACATTTTGCCAGTTTGCTTTTTTGTTTTTTTTTTCTACGAGCATACAGTATTTACAGAACTGTTATCCTAGTCCTAAAAAAAATTACTAGAAAGCTGAATGTGGCTGCTTCCTGAATGCCTTCTGAGAGATCTTTGCCATAAATCAGTTTTACGGCTTCAGTGAAAAAAAAAAAATCTATCTGTGCCAGTAACCTAGAAGGAAAACTCTCTTCTAGGGAACTGAATGTTATTACCCTGTGTTGTCACATATCTCTTAGAATTTTGGCATAAGTCTTTATTTCCTTTGGTTAAGGGATTTTCTGTGTTGTAAATCTCATAAATTTTGTTCGGAGTGCTGAGTGGTTACTCTTTTCTACTTGCATCTCTGGCTCCACAACAGCACTCCTGCTGAGGCAAAGACTCTGGCTTTGTTCTAGCATATCCTGTTTGAGTAATGAAGTCAGCATGTAATTCCCTGATGAATGAATTCCCTGATGAGTTCTGGAATTAATTTTAAAATAATCCAGCTTAGTAGTAGAGGTGTTTACATGCCTGCTTGTCCTTGTGATGATTTTCCAGCTTTAGGTTGCAGATATTTGACAGAAACAGCATTTGCGATGGAAATTTATAGTCATAATTAAAAAAAAAACAAAACAAAACAAACGTGATTTACAAAATCAAAATATTGTGTGATGTAGTTAAATGAATTTGTGTACTCTATGCTAAGAAGAAGTAAGATGTAATACTTGAGACTGCAAGATGGATCTCTAAGCGTGTATGTAGTCAACTTAAGACCACTGATGGTATGCCACAGAATCTGCCTTGGGGTACATTGCCAAAATTAAGATTTCTCCTAGACATTTGACAGGACAGAGCTTTAATAGTAGACATGCCATGTGGTTCCAGGAACTGGCTGCATATGCATGCATACACATGAGGATCAGGGAGAAGGTTCATTTATGTCTAGATAGTTCAATTACATTGCTGCTTGTTGTCTGCATTGAAACAGGGAACTGATAAATAAGGAATTTTCATATTTTCAGCAAAAAGTACCAAGTAAGTTTAATGTTGAAGATGATACAAATGAAAATAAGATTTCTTAAAATCTGTATTTAAGAAGAAAATTTTTAGATAAAATTATAGATACTGAAATTCATATACATATACATTTAAGTATACTGCTGAATGAGAGGCTGTCTTTCACTGGAAGAGTAAAAGAAAAGGGGAAAAGAATTGAAGTAGGTGATAATAAAATGCAAAACTGACACCTGAGTATAATCTCAGATGAGGAATGGATTCCCCAGTAATTCAGTCTTAATCACAATGATAACACTTCTCTATTTTATATGTGAACAACAAGTTAATTAGTTGATTGGGAAGGTTATTTTAAGAGAGTATTTGAAAGTTAATTTTTCAAATTTCCATTAAAAGCTTCTTCGTAATGGTAAGAAGCATACCAGTGAGGTTTTTAATATACTAACTAGATTTAGACTGGAAAGGAAAGAAAGAAGAAAGTAAGAGTCCTTATTGATGGACATAACAATTTATTTTTGTCTGTCATCCATTATATAATTGGTCTAACAGCTTGCCTAGAATGCTGCCAAAAAGATAGCTTAAAGAAGCTGAACGAAGAAGGCAGAATAACCATGCCTTCCGGAAACTGTTCAGTTCTTTGTGATTAACAGTAAAATGAAGGCATACGCACCGGTGTTCAAAGATTTTACCCACTTGACCCTTTTGGACTGTATTTGAAATTTTCATTATTAGTTGTTCAGCTTCACTCTGATTGCATACCTAATGGGAATTTCCACTTGATCTTAGATTATAGCAGAGAAAGGACAGTATGAAAACGAGTAAATTTTTTCCATGAACATAGATGAAAGTGGTGTAAGTGCTGTGCCAGTTTTGTCCCCAGTGGTGACAACACTGAAAAAAAGATAGCTTTTATCCATATCCAAATATTTCCACAAGACCCTTATACTCTGCAATTTCTCAGGAATCAGTGTGATTAATACGTCTGTGGTATAAATAATCTGTGGTATCAAGTATGAATCAATGTATCTACGTATCATATATGCATTAGCTGCAAATATTTTTTTTCTGATATTTTATTGTAATTTCCTGAGCCATGCCAAATATAAGACCATAACAAAATACTACTGTTCATTTTCTGTAAGTTCAGATTTCCATACACAAAATCTCTGCAATTGTGAGCTATTGTGTCTATTCATAGAAAACTTGAAGTAAGTGGGATTCAGTCTCATGAGGTAGAAGTCCTTACATCATTCAGACTACGCTTAGCATTCCAGTGAGCTTAATGATCTCTCTTACAAATACAGGCAGGGATGGATGTTGTTACAATACATTGTATAGATGTGTGTTGTGGTGTTGCTCAAGAAATGTGTAATTACATGTAATCGTAAAACTTGCATATTGTGGCAGCTAAAGCTGCCCATGCAACCTGAACTTAGTTAAAAAACCTTAGCCAGAGATCACTGATGGGATATGAAGTCTGAACCTGTGGATTTCTAGGTCCCACTGCCAAACTGGGATCGATGTCCCACACTATTCTGTTTGGACTTAATGATCTTGAGGGTCTTTCCAAACTAATTGTTCCTATGTCGCTGTGATTTACAACCATGGATGAACAAATTCATTTGTTAAAATTAGATGTATTTCTTGTAAAAATATATATCTGAGTAGTATTTTTTAACTTACAAGGCATAAATAGAAGATTTTCTTGTAAGTTATGTCTGTTCGAATGACGTTGTTTATGTTTTTTGTTGCTAGTAAAAGACAGCTGCATCGGGGAAAAGAGTGCATTGGTTGTCAGAGTATTGTGCTCTGTTGGTTCCCAGTTGAAAGATGAACATTTTGGGGAGTGCTGCCCGAATTAACTCCGCTATCGAGAGATTGCAGATAGAGAGGCACTTAAGGTAGAAAAGCATACCAATATTGCCTTTTATAGCAAAATTCAGTTTGAAAGGGGAATAAAAATCTCCTTTCCTACTTGTTACTAATTATAAAACTACATCTTCAGCAAGCAGTGTTAAAGATTCAAATAGTTCTGTGATGTAATGTAGACAGTAGCAAAGTACAGTGATTGGAATGCAGCAGAGGCCTACTAATGGGCAATTGTAAATTGCTTAATACCCGTCCTTCTACTGGAATACTCTCATTGCCTTTGAAGACTGATTTGCTATCTCTGTTCAACAACATATCCTTCCATCATGTGACTAAAGGTTACATTACTGCGTGGCATTCAGACATATCTGCAGTTTCAAAGGCAGCACCGTACCATTAAAACAGCCTTTTATATAGTGTCTGTTAAACAAATACTCGTTAGGCTGTCTGTAATGGGATGCTTTGGAAGTTCAGATTTGATGAAAGCAGTCCCAAATTATTCCTCTTTCCCGCACTGATACATCTTTCATTAGTGTGACCACTCAGGCTGCTGAACAATCTGCCTTTGTCTAGTCAACACATCTGCTTAACTTTTTCTCCTTTCTGTCTGCAGTTAGCATTGTGTTTGATATCAAGGTAGAAAGTGCAGTACCTTGCAGAACTCCATTCAGGTTTATTTGTGATGTGGACAGTACAATGAACTTAGGTATCTAATTAGAGTAAGTAAAAGTATTTGCATTAAACCTGAACATGCAGATACCTACTTTTAAAATCCCAAGTGCAATTAGAGGTGGTTTTGCTGTCTTTTCAAGGAAAAAAATAATGGAAAAAAAATGTTATTTCAGAAAGTACTTTGTTTGCAAAGAGATAAAATCATTAGCAAATAAGCATTGAACTGGCGCATGGCTGCAGCATTACATGGATGAACTTTCTGGAAAAAAGGAACACTTGAACCAGAAAGGAAAAGAATATGAAGAAAGGGAAATCTTTCTCCTTTGCCCAGGCTGTTTCACAAACAGGGTTTTTTATTTTTTATTTTTTGTCATATATAATACAGGTGTTGCACAACTCATAATAGACCCCCAGAATGTTGAAGTGAGTCCAGGAAGAGCTACACAGAGAAACAGGTCCTACAGCAAGAGTCCTTTTCTGTGGATATCTATTACCTTTATTTTTAATACTGAATTATATAGACATTTTTAAAGGGAAGAATGATCAGGTGAGATAAGAAGTCTGCCATCCCACGTTTGGCAAGAAACTCTGCAGAAGGCAGTGATTTTCAGACTGAATCTTTGACCTGTGTCCTTTTTTCCATTACAGACAACATTCTGGTGTTTTCCTGTGATCTCAAGATGACGTGGTCCTTACCATTCCTCTCAATACTGATTAAAGTAAATAAGACTTTGATGTTCCATTAATGGAATACATACATCAAGCAGGCTTGTCTTGAATTACACCAGGAATTCTTCTTGGGATTCATTTCTCAGAAAAAAAAAAAAAAAAAGATCAATTTAAAACATCTTACTTGATTCCAAATTGTCTAGCCTCAGCATCATGCTAGTGATTTCTTCAGCCAGCTCCCTCCCACTTGCTGCAGCAATCCCAAATTATACTTCAGCAAAACCTCTTGTCTGTTAGTCTCCAAATGCAGTGGATGTGCTCCATCTGTGGGCCATTAAGTGCCCTACATGTGTCTTCCCTAGTGTAGGGAAAAGGCTGAGTGTTGCTGTGCAGCAGCTGAGCAACATCTTATACGACAGCCTGTTTGAACGAGTCTTGCTAAAGCCCACTTGTTAGTAGCAGCTTTTTTTTAGTTATAGTCTCTCCTTGCTATCCACCTAACCCAGTGTCTTCAGCCTTTATGCTTCCCTGAAGAGAAGAACTGTAGAGAATCTTTGGTCAGCTCTGTTACTGAAAACTGTTCTAAAGCATGATAAAATGTAGATGATTATTTTGTTGTGGTGAAGATCTTTACAGTTTTCACCACGAAGGTGGGGAAGAACTGTGTTAGTCACCAAAATACTTCAGGAAATACTGTCAAAAATATCTGACATCATGTTGGGAACTGGAAACGGAAATGGAACTTTGTGTCACGTGATGCTTCAAGTGTTTAGGAGGCAGACATTGTATGAGAAAAATATGTTACAAAACATTGTACACATGGTGCAAAAAAACACTCTGTGAAATAATCCTGCTTGTAAGTTTTTGGGATGGAGACACCTTGCTTTTCATTGCCCAAAAAATGACAAAGATTTTTTTGTGTGAGTGATGATGATTAAAGAGCTGGAGCCATACTACTTGGAGATTTTTTCTGCTGAAGAACTCTGGTATTCCACTTATTTTCTTATTTTCTGAGTCATCTGTTTCTGCATCATTTAGGGCAGTGTGAAATGTAGCTTGCAGATCGTATTTGTCTAGCTCCTAAGTCAGCCCCCATGTCTGAGATTGGTTTCAACAAACCAAACAAAATTAGCACAGTGTGTCACTGCTGTGGTGGTGGTGTGAAAATCTGTTATGTGTTTTGCGCTGTTTCTTAGGTACAAAAAGTCTACAACTCCTGAGTAAATCTTTCAGAATTCTTTCAGAGTAATCTGTGAGCAGCTCTTGGAAACTGAGAATGTCTCCGTGTTTACGTCTGTACTACTTGAGCATCAGAAAAGATGACTAGTGATGGCTAGCTTTCTAGCTAGTGGGATTTTAACACCACAGTGGCCTTTAAGGATTGTCCTGAGTGATTGGCTGTTTCTGATGAACGCTGGTACCAGTGAGACAGTGGAGAGGACTAACTGCATTACAGTGAGCTACATTGTTGTACCTGAGAATTGGTGTCTGGAGGAGCTGCTGTGTTTGAATAAGTGCTTTGCTATGTTACTGTAAAATATATAAAAGGTGCTGTTCTCCCCCTTTCCTCTCCAAAAATAAACTTAGAAATGTCAGCATCAAGAATGGTAGCATATTTCTTGACAGGATGAGTGAAAGACCACAGTTATTTCACAGAAGTACTACTGAAATGTGTTAACTTCTTTAACATGCCCAGCTGGAGAGAAGTGTTAAAAGCTGTAATGGTTATGGATAGTAAGCATCAGTGTCTTGGTAAGAAAAGATAAATTGAATCATGCTGATCTAGAGTTAGAGAAGAGAAGTGATGAACTGCTGTAAGTCTTGTTGCACTTGATTGAATGTGAAATTTCAGCTTGTCCCATATGCAATGCTTCTAAACCCTATAAAATGAAAATGGTGACTCCATAGCATTGTAAGTATCTCTTTTTATGTAGCAAGGACACTGACTAGCAATTGAGAAAAAATGGCTGCGAACATCAGGAGAGAGAGGGACCTTTCATTTTAAATTCCAGTGCAATTTTGCATTGCCTCCTCTGCTTTTCTTATATTTTATCTCTGCACTTTTGTAATGCTGCTTTGTGCAGCCTGAAGGGGAGGGAAAAGAAAGGAAGTGGAACTGTTGCATAGAAGCTGTTAAGTTGATCCCACAATGCTGATAAAAGCATTTTTAAGAACTACACATCTTTGCAGATTACTACTGATATCATGCTGTATGTATTTCTACAGATGCACAAACAATTTCTAAATGTAACCTACTCTGTAATGATTGTGCACTCATAGCTAACTGCTATGCTACATGCTTCTGCTACAATCTTGAACTCTCAGTTAAACGAGCATTTAAATAAAGTATTTTAAATTTGAAACATTCTTATCACAATATTGACTTTTTAATTGGCTAAGCATTAGAACAGTGTTGTACCAATCGGCACAATTAGATAAGTGGTCTCTTGTTATGTAAATTACTGTTGAGTCAATAACCACAGACTTTTTTTCTTTCTTCTTTCTGTACCTACTTTAATAAGAATGTGGCTCTTGAAAGAGAATTTCATTCTTTGGAGTAGAAACTTAATCTTTAGGCAGATTGGTTGAAGGAACTAAAAAAGCTATGCTGCTCAAGTGTTCGGTGTGGCTATCAATACAGAGAAGAGTGCATGCTCTGCTGATGAATCACAGGATACTGACGGAATTCTACTGTTATGTGCATTTTTGCTAGACAGGAGTCAATTACTTAAATAAACATTTGCTTTGAGGTTGAAAATTTTCTTGAAGTACAAATAGCAGTAGCACATAGGTACTATTCTAAGAGGAAGTGTTTTACTAATAGAAGATGAGTGGCCATAAATCCTTTACATGATTACAGACAATACTGTCCAAGAAACAACACAATACGGTACGTGCTAGGAAAGTTTTATCAATGTTTTGCTGGAGAACTCTTTTCCTTTACTGTCCGCTTAGAAAATTTAATATAGTGGAGTCGATCAAATGATAGACATTGATGAAAGTGGATGTATCTCCTGGAATGCACCTTTCATACCATGCTAGTGGACTGTTACTCACTTCTGCTCCATCTCATATAAGAAACTTTAGAAATCTAACACACCTTCATGTTATATGGTATTTGTCATTCAGACAGCTCATTTTAAAAATGTTGCACAGATCACTCTAAGCAATTATTTCCCATCTTTCACAGTTGCATAAATGCAGACTGCAATCTTAGCTCTTATTTCTGTTGTGGTTTCTATGGATGGATTAGACTGGAATAGATGCTCTTAGTCCGTGTGGCTTGGATTGAAATGGGAGTATTGTGGTCTTCTGATGCTTTAAAAAGACTTCTAGGAATTAAAACATTCAAATTTATACTTTAGAATCAACCTGGTGACTCAGATTCTGCTAGAGCGATTATCTTACCACGATTCTCGGGGTACAGAAATTTGAGCGTCACGGCAGAAAGAGGGGATGGTGATTTCCTATCTCTTGCAGTACAAGAATTAGGAGTAATTACATCATGACAGAAGGCAGCAGGTTCAAGCAAACAGAAAGAGATATTTCTTAAACACCTGTTTGCTAAATATTGGCATTGATCTCGAAAATGACTTGAGATTTTTATGAAAAATATGGTGAAGGTTATTAAGTACTGAGATAGTATCTTCTGGCTTGAGCCACAGATGAGAAAAGACTGGGAGAACATTGTGGTATAATCTTTGTCCAAGTACGTGGAAATCACAAAAGCTGGTGTACTGCATATGTGTTTCTGCAGAATATATCTGAAGATTAAATTCTTTAATGGCATTAAAGGTATTTCACAATTAATACCATACATTTCATATTATTAATTAATGTTAAAACTACCTCTTCAGATAATGCAATCTGATTTGTATTCCTTTGTCTGTGTAAAACATTTTGTTATCTATTAAGATACCCTGGATTTCTAGAATAAAAATATAAAATATCTAATATATATAAAATAAAAAATTAACAGCCCTTTCTTAGGCTTACATGTATTTTGTATAGGTCTGATTAGATTTTTTCTCACATCATTTAATCTTCAAATACTGAGATAATTATTTTATACTCATATTTGCACCCACTAAAATTAATGTGTATATTTTGACTTGTTCATATCAAACAGAAAAAAACCACAGCAATTTCCAAATGAAAATATCATCTATACAGGTTGCACCATTAGATACTACATAATCAACTTGTTCAAAAAATATTCTCCTGCTGTTAAGAGAGCAGCCTATTTCCTCTGTAGATCACGTTACTATGAAGGGTTTCAGTTCTCTGCCTGATCCTTTGCATTTGCTCTGTGGTTTTAGAATCCTTCTGGATTTTCTTTGGTCTTGTGCAGGTCTTACTCCTTAATCATTTGATGTTCTAATTCTACATCTTGACTTAGTGCTTTTCTTTTTTTTCTGCTGTAATGGCAGGGGTAGATCAGGTGGTGAATAATCACACAAACCAGGAATAAAACAGTTGAGGATCACACTAAATGATTATTGCTAAATTAAGTTGAAAACAGGTGAAGGGAAGAAAAAGTATAAGACTCAGAAGTGCCCTTTCCATGAGGGGCCTCCTAAATTAGTGGACATCTTACTTCTTAAATTTGTAAGACTGTTTAGTATAAAGTACTTGTTGAGTGCTTTTCTGTATGTTGCACGAGAACATGAGCACAATGATGGGTCCTAATAAAATCTGAAAATTGTATTGTACAAAGCAATGTTAGCTATCACTTTTGTACGGTGTGAGTACAATTGCATAGTTACTAGCAATAACCTTACTGTTAGTTTCATCAGAATAAGAAAGAAAACGAATAGACAGTCATTGGCTAAGGCATTTAGAAAGGAATTGCCTCTTGGTCATAATTCTGTAATTGCTGTTTTTCCAGATTATTGATCCATAACTTTACTTAATTTAAGAAATCAAATCTTCAATTTTGGTGGAATACTTTCGGTGAAGTACTGCTCCATTGGAGCTGGTGGTAAAATTCTCACTGGCTTCAGTGAGATGAGGATTTCCCATCAGCCACATATTGCAGTTCTCACTCACTTCCCTATGACAATTCATTGCCTGAAAATAAGATTATATAAAGGCCCCTCGTTAAGGCTACAGAAAGGCAATTTTCACTGTAAGTAAAATACGTGCTCACATGGCCTTTAATTCCTGTATCTTGTTTTTTACCAAACAGCCTCAGTTTTGGTGTAGTCAAGAATTATCGTGCATACCCATTTATAGTATTTAGTAACTTTAATGGGGTTTTATTTGCAATTATTTCTTTAAAATAATTTGTTAAAATATTTTTGACTATACAGTTCTAATGTAATCTTCATCTCTGTATTAACTCTCATCACTGATGATGTTCATTACTAGTGCTTGGAGATTTGGTGGCAAGTCTGTACATTCTACTGTTCTTCACTTCTGTATCAGCAGTAGGCTCACTGTACCTTCTTAAAGACCTGCTTACATTTGACTCCGCACACTCTTATTTCCTAGGGAGAGAAAATAATTTTAAAATTACATCTTTTACACAGGATATGTGCAGCTTAATTTCAATATGGAATTTCTTATCAAATTAGATTGTATAGCTTGTACATACTTTAGCCTATTTTTAATCCTAATAGTACCGCCTGGTTTGGGCTTATTTTCTGGAGAAAGGTGGAGTAAGAGAAGTTGTTTTGGGATCTCAGATCTTAGAAGACCAAATGTGTTCCAGGGGCATTATTGTTTATTTCTGTGTGCAACTGCTTAGGTCTTTGAAATGAGAATTCTATATTTTGGACATATAAACAAGGTATTTGGGATGAATTTAAGTAACAAATTCTGAGTCTGTATGTTGATGATCAGTAGTTCAGACTTACAAACTCAGAAATGAGCCAACAGCCCATTCTACCAACGCAGCGGTCGTGGGTAGGATGGGACAGGTAATTGCATACAGAAGAGTTGAGCTAGGTCTATAAACCACAGCACAGCAGTGAGCTTTGACTGAACTCGACCATATTAGATGCCTAACTCTGCCCACTGGTCTTCTGTGTTCCATAAAAGGTTTTAAAAAATCTTTGCTTGCTAATAATTGGGTCATATTTAACTGCTCATAAGAATGTGCGTTGATTTATGAGACCTACTGTTGTTCAGCTAACATCACTGAAGATGCAGTTTAATCTTATTTACTACTGAAACTGTTGAGGTTACACCTGAGTTGCACAGACATTGTGGGAATTTGTGGAGGAGCCGACTGGTTTTCCTGGAAGAAGAAAATTGGTGGAACTTCTTAAGGAGTGTATAGACAAAGATTATATATGACACAGCAGAAGGACTGTACTTCCTATTTCAAGATAAGACTTAAATAAAGTTGTCAGAATATTTTGAGGGAATAGGAGGTATGGTTAACTCGGAAGTTGTGCACATTTCCTTGTATTTCTTGATAAGCGTTAAAATGACTTATTAAGAAGAACTTACGCTGGGTCAATAACCTTATTGGCATGTGTTACCAGTCTGTTGTAAAGGAGGTGCTTCATGATGAATTGATGAAACAAGCAGACTGGTACTGTGATTTTAGTTCGTTTTGTTCACTGTATATATTGGGAACCCAAAAGAAAGAGTGTGCAGTAAGTCCAAAGAGATCTGCTGACAGAGATAAAAACCTGCAGAGCAGAAGCAATCAATACAATAGAAAATGGCAATAAAACTCAAAAGGAAATGGAGAATGGTCAAATAAGTCACTCACATAAAGCAGAATCCAAGGAGGAGAAAGAACTACAAAGTACAGACCATAGATTGAAATGGTAAAAATAGGAGGTGATAAACTACCAAAGGACGTGGTACTACTTTCTACAGAACCGTGGAAGGAATTAAATTAACACTTGGCTCATTGTGTAAAGTTCAATAGCATCATAAAACTATCGAAGTATCAATTTTTTAGAGGTAACTGCCCATTGTATCAAAGTACTCTCAGGAGTACAGGGCTCAGTAGTCTTGGCTGATCAAAAGTAAGATACTAAATGGAACTGTTTCACTGTATGTGTAATGGAGAGAGTTATATTAATGAGGATTCAAAGGAATAAAGAGGAGATCATTTGAAGTTCATGAAATATAAAATGTGATAAAGTATTGACTTCTAAAATATTTGGGTACTTCTTTTGCATGAAGTAACTTTGTACTGGCTTTTGGGTGCATGATGGACAGATCACAGTAAATTGTACAAATGTCAGTTAGTGCATGTATGTCCTGTATGTGCTGGCAGGTATGGCATAATTCTCTTCACAGCCTTTTGAAGCAAAAGCATCAGATCAGTCAGGTTACGTTAGGGTACCTAAAGTGGCACTAGGCAACAGGGACACTAGCACCAGAATCTGAATTTATGACTTCTCAGATATGACTCTTGACAGATTTAAGCATAGAAAATGGTCTGGCCTGCATGTTCATGGCCAGGTGGTATGGCTAGTGCATGAGTCAGAGTAAGGACAGGAGAAGTCTAGACTAAAAAAAAAAGTGTTGGGAGAAGTAAATAGGAAGAGAGAATGATTGCAGGGGCACAAGAACATGGACTTCCCAAAATGGAGGCCAAAGAAATCTGAGAGCAACTAGTGCCATCGCTTCATGTGGGTTAAGTGCAGCAAGGAATAAGCCGAGCTTCAAGGCCGGACACAGCCTGGCTAATTGCAACCTATTTGCTAGCAGAGATCCTGAAAAGGCTGCTGCTTGGGGTCGCAGCACTGAGTGCTGTTAATCAGGGAGGTAGTTGGAACTGCTGTAGTGTTTACATGCAGATTAAGGGAATGTTTTGTACTGGTTTTATCAGTATTTCACATCATGACATCTTGCGGCAGGCTATTCGGTGCTGAGGCACAGTGCACTGTGGAGCTGTACTTCCCGATCCTATGCTCGTTAGCGGTTTCACATGAGTTCCAACTCTCTGAGAAAACTACTATTCCTCCACAGTTCTCCATGAGGTCTCCAGTTCCAGGTGACGGGTGAGGCACATCCAGGTTCTAGCAGTGATGGTAGCCTTCCTCTCTCTCCCATTATTAATTGAGTTATTAATTGAAACTCTCTTATTGTTATCTTACATTCTTTTACCAGTTGTAGTAAATCTGTAATCTCTTCTCATCTTGGAGTTGGATCATTTTTCTTTCCTTTTCCTCAAAAGGAGGAGCAAGGGTCTCCCTTCTGCTGTTGCACTTGAAACTGTGACGTATATACACAGAAAATTCTGCAGTCTCATTTTCATTGCTTCACCTCTACTTCTGTTGAGGCCATGACCGCAACTATAAATTTACTTCCATCTCTACCTGTATTACATCGAGTATGTAGTCCAGTTGGCAAGGTCAATCACATACATTCCTTCTCCAAACTTGTTTCTGGGACTTCCACTATTTCTTATTTAGTAAGAAGAGGCTTAGGTTACTTTTGCACAGGTTTCATTTATAACAGTTTCTAATTTGGATATTTAGAGAATATTAATTTAGAGTGTTGAATGCTGGAAGTACTGAGCAGAGGAATGAAATTAAAGTTGGCTTTTATTATCTCAGCAGGAATAGTGTATTTTATCCAGAATGATGAGTGAGTATGCTATGAAGAGCTATGTAAAAAAAGAATAGACATCTTCTTTCAGATCCTGTTAACTTGGAAAGATGGAAATGGTTATCAGGGAGAGCATGACATTTCAAAAACTTAATTGCTGTTTTAGTTCTCTGGGCTATAATGCAGTTTGGGCTGTAACTATTTTAAAAGAACAATGGTATATTTTCCCCTTACGGCTTACTGTTGGGTGTGTAATTTTACAAGCTCCTATATTGTGCATTTCACAGAGTGTACAAGGACCATTCTGTTAAATGGTTTCCTCAGTGTAAACATTTCAAACTGGTATGTCTGAACAGTTAGTTATCAGAAAGAGTACTGCTTTGAAGGCAGTCTTTGTAAGGGACTTGAAAGAATAATGGTGTCAAATTAAATTATTACTTTAGAAGCAAGTCAAATACAGCACCAATACTTAATTATTTCAAAGAATGCCAAGATAACACAGCACTGCATCTAGCCGTTTCAGTAAATAAAAGGATGACACTTAGTGCCCATTATATGATCTTACCAGGTGCATTTCATCTCCTTCAATCCACTGAGTCCAACCACGATCTTCTTTTTCTCCTTTCTGTACGCAAAGTAGCTTGTCTCCATCCCAAGAAACTGTGGTCTAAGAAAACGGGCATGTTCAGCATTACTGTAGTATTTCATGATATTTTGATTTGTTTCTTTAAAGAAAAACTACTCTGTAATCTAATAGACTAATGAATCTCAAAAGAAGAATAATTGTAGATTATTGTAGTACATGGGATAATTACAAAAGAAATTTGCTTAAAGAGCAAGTTGCTTCCCAACTAATTGTCAAAACCTGCAAAGGTGAGATAAAGCTGTTTAACTGCAAGAAAAAAAAATCACATAAAAATCATTATGTAAGAGCGCATTTCTTTTTCCCTGCTGACAAATACAACAGCAGAAGGGATGTACAGCCTAATACTGTATTTGTAAGAAGAGCTGAAAACTTGAGATTCAGGTCTTTTTTCACCACAAGGACTGCTCAGCTGATCTGCCTGAACACAGTGCCCACTTACTGGCAGCTCCAGTTATACAAGAAAGACTTGTAAATACTGGGCCTTTTTTCCCCACGTATCTTTATCTGTCTTCTGTCATTGAGCAGAGTAGTTTGGAAGTATCAGTAAATTGATAACATTGGCAGCGCTCTGCTTTGTTTAGCTGGAGTAGTAGTTGAGCCAGGACTGGTAGAATACCAGTAAGGTGTTGCAGGATGTAGCATAGCACTTTCGTGAATACCTGCACTGCCTCGAGTAATTAAGTAGAACTTAATGAAGTTACTTAAATTTATGAGAGTGCATCCTTCCACTTGCTACTATGGCTAGTCTTTATTGACAGTATGCTTTTCACTTCTCCCTAAGATAAAAAGAGCAACATTCTATAAAATTTTTGTAGAGGGAAAGGAAAGATGAGTGGCAATTTGTGCTGCCCTAGGATAGCTTAGCAGAGATATTAGCACACTGCTTTAAAACCAGCTTGAGTGAAATGAATCTGAGGACTAGCTACAGAATTACTGTCTACCTTGTGTTAAGTGTTCAGGCCACTCCCTGAGTAAGCAGCCACATATGGATAAATTCTGATCTATCATTAAAGGAAAACTTAATGCATTCATCCTGCATGGTTTCTAAGAAAAGAAGTCACCCTACATTTTTCATTCTATGAATTAAAATAAGTTCAACATTGAAGAACTATGCAGACCTATTTATTTAATTTGTGTATATCACAAGCAATTAATTCCTAAATGATAACCATGATAGCCACCATCTATAAATGAGTACAGCCAGTATTCTCCTCCCATGGGAAGTTTTAGACTAAACAATCATGGAAAATGAATCACCAGAAAGAGTGCCAGCAAAGATAATCATAGGGAAGGCATTATGAGTGATCCGATATAGTCTGTTTGCACCATACAGGGTTTCTTAAGAATCACAGAATCATGGAATCATAGAATGGCCTGGGTTGAAAAGGACCACAATGATCAAGTTTCAACCCCCCTGCTACGTGCAGGGTCACCAACAACCAGCCCAGGCTGCCCAGAGCCACATCCAGCCTGGCCTTGAATGCTTCCAGGGATGGGGCACCCGCAGCCTCCTTGGGCAACCTGTTCAGTGCATCACCACTCTGTGTGTGAAAAACTTCCTCCTTCCTCCTAATATCTAACCTAAACCTCCCCTATCTCAGTTTAAAACCATTGCCCCTTGTCTTATCACTATCCATCCTTGTAAACAGCTGTTCCCCCTCCTGTTTATACGCTTCTTTCAAATATTGAAAGGCCACAATGAGGTCTCCCCGGAGCCTTCTCTTCTCCAAGCTAAATAAGCCAGGTTCCCTCAACCTTTCCTCACAGGAGAGGGCTCCAGCCCTTCCTCTGATCATCTTAGCGGCACTCCTTTGGACCCACTCCAAGAGCTCCACGAAAACCAGACTTAGTTGTCCTCACTAAAAAACTCTCTGATTTGTAAAATGCATTGGCATTTTTTTCTGTTCAGTCATGTAAAATGATGCATTTAAACCTAGTAGCAGATAACATTTAAAAAATGCTATCTTCTTTCAATGTTTAAAATGCTAATGCAAGGAGGGACAACACACTGTGACATAGCTGTAGTTAAGAGAGCTAATGTGGTTGCTATTGATCATATCCTTTTATGTATCTATTTTGACCCTGGATATCCACATGGAGAGTAGAAAATAACAAATAACACTAAGTTAATATCTCAAAGGCTTTCTGATAATTCTAAACCATGAATATATCCGAAAGTGAACTTTATTTCTGCCAGTGACCTACAGATGCAAGAAATACTAGGGAATAAGTCATTTGTATATGCAGATTTTCTTAGTAGCAGTACTTATTTCTATCCATTAAGCACTAGCTTAATCACAGATAAACTGTTAGATTAGCTGTAAAGTTAAATTCCGTACCATTACATGTGAGTTCCAAGGCAATATACCATCATAAAATCAGATCCAACGTTATTAGAACTACTCACATGCAAAGTCAGTTACTGTGGAAGTTACTAGTTTTGATATTTCACTAGCTTAGTAGACTTGGGGACAATAGGGAAACGTATGTGGCGACACAAAGAACTTTTTCAGCCTGTAAGAGTTTTAAAATGTTTAAAACTCTCAGAAAGCACACTTTTTTTCTCTTTGTTGTTGTTTTGTTTGGTTTTTCTAATCAGGATTAGATCCTGCGTTTGGTGATTCAATGACAACCACAGAGAGTAAAATATCGCAGACCATTAACCGTGCCATTTTATCAGAATTCCCAGATGTTATCCTTCTTCCTTTTCAGAAATATAACTACTGATGGGATGTGAGGACACCGTACAGTTTCTGACTTCTGTATTTGCTATGAAGGTTATAAAGGACAGAATGTATCATATTGCAAAAGAACGTGATGTTATCTTCTTTGTTAGCGGAAACAGCCGCTTCATGACAATCAGATTAATTGCTAGCATTTTTGTATTTCCTTTCTTTAGGTCATATTCTAAATTCTGATATAAGACCCAAATAACACAAAAGACAGAAATTTCTCTTTTAAGTCAGATCAAAGAGGAACACTAAGTTCTTCAATTCCAAATATCTCTACTGAGACAGCAAAGTATTAGTTGAGGTTGGAATTGTTACGGCTATTTAAGTGCGCCTTTTCCCAGCAGCAAAGACAGCAATACTTGCCTTATAGCATTTCCAAATATTTGAGCCAGAACATAATAACATTCCAAAAATATTGGTAAATATTGACCTTTTGTTGTAAATAAGAACAATTATTTTGCCTTTTGGCATAGATGCTCTCATTTCTCCTTTCTTTGTATACATGGAATATTTTTTCAGTGTCTACTGACTGGGAGAAACACTGTAACTACAAAATCGTAGGTTTTCTTTTGCGTTCATAACTGCTAATGCTGTTCATATTTTAAGTGAGAAAATAAACTACACATTCCCTACCACTTTTCACAATCTCCAGAGGGTCCCTTTAAATTCCCACGTTAACTTAACAGCAGCATAATGGCAGCATAAAGAAAAAAAAAATGTCTGGAAGAAAAATGATGGGGAGATAATGTAGGTAATTAACATCTACGAACGAGCAGTGCTTAAATTCTCTTATTTCTTCAAATTCTGTATTATTCTGATTTTCTTTTAAAGCTTCATTCTTGCAGCTTAAGCTCTTCCCTTGCATCGCTCAAAGATAGACAGCATGATAGAACTTGTTAGAAATGTATCATGTGTCATTAATCAGTATATCATTTCAATGAGCTATAAAACCACTAGCACCACGCATTCAGCAATTAAAGGAGAATACTGATCAAGGATTTCTTGCTTATGTTCTTTACCTCATTGCTTACTTACTGCCAGATCAAACTGGGACTGATATATCTTGAGTGAAATATATGTAATACTATAGGGAACAGCAGCAGAAAATGTTGTTTAATGGGATTAGTGGACAGAGTGATTAATGTCTTGCTTCAATCCAGCTTTTCTCAAAAATTCTGACCAACAATATTGTACCTCTTTTGGATTAAATACTTTGTTCCTGATGTATAACTACCCGTTGTAATTAAGAAAGAGAGAGAAGAGGCCAATATTGTATCTTTCTCCAGTGGTCCCAAAGACTGATGGTATTTCTGCCTGCTAGGAAGGGATGGATTATTTTACAAAAAGGAGCTATACTGTATACAGCTGGCAGAAGAACTCCTTGAGAGTAGCCCTGCTGAGTAGGACTTAAAAAAAAGTGAGCATGAGCAAGCAGCGTGCACTTGCAGTCCAGAAAGCCAATGGCATCCCAGCTTTTATCATAAGAAGGGGGGCCAGCAGGGCAAGGGAGATGATTGTTCTCCTCTGCTTGCCCTTGTGAGGCCCCAGCTGAAGTACTGCATCTAAGTCCAGAGGCCCCAGCACAAGAAGGATGTGAAGCTTTTGGAGAGGGTCCAGAGGAGGACGAGAAGAATGATCCAAGGGATGGAACACCTCTCCTATGAAGATAGGCTGAAGGAGCTGGGGCTGTTCAGCTTGGAGAAGGATGTTAGGAGATCTCATTGCAACCTTCTAACGTTTAAAGGGAGTTTACAAACATGAGGGAATACAACTTTTTACACAGGTAGACATAGATAAAATACAATATTGTAATAAAATACAACTTTTTACACAGGTTGACAGTGATAAAACAAAGGGGAATGGTTTTAAACTAAAGAAATGTAGATTAGATGTTGGGGGAAGTTCTCTACTGAGAGAGTGGTGAGGAACTGGAATAGGTTGCCCAGAGAGGTTGTGAATGCCTTGTTCCTGGAGGTTTTTAAGGCCAGCTGGATGGGGCCCTGGGCAATCTGATCTAGTACCAGATCAAGTGGCAGTAACAGCAGTGAAGTCTTGTCAAATTACAGTAGATAATACTTCCAGCTTTTAGTAGTAAGGCACATTGACCTACAGCCAGATATACTGAATTGTGTAATTTTCTGAAATATTCTGATTTATCAGAAAAATCTGCATTTCCCAGTTATGGGAAATTATATAAACATTTGATGTTGGCAACGCAGTGTTTCTCATTCCCACATTAGCTGTTCCTTATGTGCTAGATTGTGGTGCGTGCTGTGCAGCTGAAAATATCTAGTGTATTTTACAGGCGAATGAAATACAATTTTTTCCTTAAGTAGCCAATGAACATTTTTTGCTGATGCTACATAGATTTTTGACATACTACATTTACAAATATGAATTGCAGCTACCATCTTTCATCAGAAATGTTATTGATTTCCCATCTTTGGGAGAAACACAACAGTACAGTTCCCATTTTTCTTCTGCTTCCCTCCACAGTGTTGTCTCTATATTACCGCGCAGCAAATGACCGCAGTGCCCTAAGACTGCGTGATACGATCCATGCTCTGTCTCAGTTCAGTAATTCTGTGCTTACGGGAATGACTAGTCATTTTACAACTGTAATTATGATTTAGGAAAAAATTAAACCATGGAAAACAATTGTTTGGATCAGCTAGTTGATACAGGAAAATCCATTTTGAGAAGCTTCCTACATTTCCAAATTGCACCAAATAAAATTTTCTAGAATTTTCAGTTAAACACAGCAATGTAGCCAATTAGATATTAATTAGATGCTCAAGATAAAGCTTTTTCACCTGAACTATCAAAATGATATAAAAACATCTGATAAGCAGTTGTCAGGTAAAATATTCATCAGCTGAAGTGCTGATGGAATAAACTAATGTTGATAATCACAGCCAATTTAATGTAACAGTGAAGACACATTCATTAACATCATAGTCACTACCTGTGACCTTTTGCATAGGAGGCATGCTCTACATTACGAACAGGAAGGCAACAATCGTGTTAAACATTTGTCACCTCTCCAGCCAGTAACTCCTTTGGTCTCACCAAATCTATATCTGGCGGGTTGTCGACAGATAAAATGCAGAGAAAAGAGCACACTCAAGCAAAAAAATATGAATGTTTTTCTGTTTCTCTTTCAATTCCACAGCTGAAATGAGGTTAAATTAGTTTTCTAAAAGAAGTCTGATACAGAAATACTGGGAACTTGTAGAAAATCAAATCAAGGAATGAAAACCGTAGGCAATTTTTCCAAGAGCCTCAAGCTTGACCAGATATCTACCCTACCATAACAGTTCAGAAGTTCTTGAGTAAAAAAAATACATTCATCCTAAAGACATTCAGTTACTTTCTAATGCTACTTAAAGCAATCTTCTGTCTTCCTACAATTATTTTTTCAAAGTGGATTTCCTTGTTTAGGTCCATGTTTACTTTTTACTTCAGTTTTTTTAATGGACTTCTGAAGCAAATCTTATTAAGTCAGGTAATTTCCTTGCTCCTTCTCTACATGTGCTAAGACAAATTGCAACAAATTTCAGTAGGTTTACTGTAACAGCCAGAACTGATTTGAACTTATAAGGGCCCGTAGCAGTTAAACAATATTTGCCATAAATAAGATTTTTTTTTTTTTTGAGTTTTGATAGATTTGAGAGAAAAAGACTTACTGACCTAAACACTTGGAGTTGGGAAATTCCAGTCACCTGCAGTGAGATGGAATTGCAGAAGTTCCAGGAGGGTTCACCACATTGGAAGACAGAGTAATAGCTCTGGTTTCTGGCTTTGAGTGTCTGGCTCCAGTATGATCTGCAGCAACCAGGCACTTCAGTTGTAAGAAAGCTGCTGTACCACCATAGCCCACTCCTTCTCAAACTCAGCCCATCTTTTTTCTTTCACGGATAGTTGTTTGCAACCCTGTTGAAAGGCTGGGCAGTGCCATATGATTGTTAGTTGCAGTGGTCCGGACTTCAGTGAGCCTTTGTAGACTACAGTTGTAATTCTGAAGGCTCCTGCTCAGACCAATGTGTGTAACTGAAAAGTAAGGCTCAGAGACATGGGACACTGCAGACTGGAGAAGAAAGAGAAGAGATCTTATCAATACTTGATAAGACATGGGGCAGGGGGGGGATGAAGTGGATGGGGCCATGCACATTTCAGCAACACCTAGTGACAGGAGAAGGGGCAACAGGCACAAACTGGAACATACGAAGTTCCACCTTCTCAGAGGCTTACAGAGCACCAGAACAAGCTGCCCATGGAGGTTGTGGTCTCCTTCTCAGAAGAAATCCAAAACCTGCCTGGACACTTTCCTATGGAATGTACTCTACTGAACCTGCTTTAGCAGTGGAGTTGGATTAGATAATCTCTAGAGGTCCCTTCCAGCCCCTTTGATTCTGTGAGTGCACAAAGCACCACACTAAGCCCTGTGAGTGAAAATCATGAAAGATAAAATTATAGAGGTACATCACCAAGAACCACTCATCAGGACAAGGTCTCTAACTTCTAGGGACCAAGTACTATGGTGTTTTTTTTTTTTTCCTCCAATTGTCCTGATTCTTGACTGTGTTCTGGCTCTGATTTACTGTATTTGAGAACAAAGTATCAATATGCTGGAAAATTTAAGCAGCTTCCAATAAGGTCACTATTGTAGTTAAGAACTTAAATGGAAAGAGACTACTGTTTTCATAAGACACTATCAAAATACATGGTTAATAGGTTCCAAAGTACAAACTGTTTGAAAATCTAGATGATCTTAAAATTTGATTCAGAAATACAAATGGCCTACCTCCCACTACTCCTCTTACCTTAGGTTTTAATTAAAATTAAGATACTCAATTTTTCTTGTCTACATAAAAGTAGCTTAGAATGATGAAGATAAACAGCTACAAAGAAGAAGTCTTAAAATCTGAAAAAACTGCAGAAATTTCTTAATTGCTAGGATCATTTATGTATTGAGAGAAAGAAACTGCTTGTTTGCTCTGTTCATGATCATCCCATGAATTCCAGTCACTCTTCCTAAAATCTAACAGATTATTCTGTTCATATTGAAAATTAAGAAAAGAAGTTACTATATTATTATACCTCAAAGATCCATTTGAAATAAGGGTTCACTGTAACATCTTCCAAAGGGACAGATAACACAAAATATGTGGGCTTATTTTGTCTCTCCTACAGGAAAAGATCTATTAAACATTCTCCAACAGAATAATGAGTGATAGGATTCTTGGACTTTATTGCAATATATCGTTTCTGGAGAGAGGCTATATCTGTTTAGCTATCCTGTAGCTGGGGAGAATACTAAAGCCTTTATCAATCTTTCATCCCCATACCAACTTCAGTTCAACTCTGTAAAAGCAGCTATAAATCTAGCCTCCCATTTAATCATTTCTGCTTTAAGCCAAGCAGCAACAAAAACTCCCAGAGTTAACTAATAGGAAAACAGTGGTAGCATAATACAGAACATTTCTCAGCTGTTTGTGGGGCTGGCACATGTGACATATAATAATGGGTATCTATAACTACAGAACTATGAAATGTTTTTGTGCCATTACAAACATGCTCAGATCATTATGAAAGACAAGCCGGTTAAAACGTGGGCATTCTATACCTGACTGATAAGCTTACTGAAGTTCACTAGTAAAAAAAAAAAGAGACACTTTCAGAAGTGTTGCTTTGGTGATTGTCAGCATCTCCATTCCTAGCAAACAGAATTGCAATGACAAGTTTTAGATCAAAGGGTAAGCTGCTGTCAGGGTCAGAACTTAAATGTTCAAATGGTTTATTTTGAATCCTTGCTCATAGGAGCAAAGAGAGAAAGGGAGACACATTGCTGGCTTTAGGGGAGTAGAATAAGCATTCTGGTTAGTACATGGTGTTTAATTTCTTCGTAATGGTTAGCTTTTTTGTTCTTGAAATACAACTGTAAGAATCTTTAAAAAAATGGGATGCCTTGCATATATCCTATGTCAGAAAAAGAGTAGAAAACAACAAATCTAATTCACTTTGTGCAAGGATCAGAATCGATCCTAAGACATTGACTGTTTAAACTAATGCACATAACTGATTTATTCTGTGTAAATTTAGCAAGATGCAAGTGTACATAACACTAATGGTCTGTCATTCAAAAAAGGAGTTTGGTAAGTCAGGTTCTCAGGCTTTCATCTAATTATTTCTGCTTGCACACTGCATTACTATTTCCCAGAGTTTTCCGGATACAGGTAAAGCTGAAATGCTAAGCCCGCTCAAGACGATCCTGCCCACAGAGCTTTCAGAAGGTTAGCAGTGTTTTGTGAGTAACTAGCTCAAAGCCTACAGTTAGTCTCAAGTATTAGACATGAATCTAGCACTGCAACATTTGACATTATTGACATCTTACTGTGTATGACAAAATATTCTAGAGATCTCATCTGACATCACAGCACAAATGTGCTGAGCCTATCACTTACTGCTAAT
This sequence comes from Gallus gallus, assembly GCF_016699485.2. Taxonomy (NCBI): domain Eukaryota; kingdom Metazoa; phylum Chordata; class Aves; order Galliformes; family Phasianidae; genus Gallus; species Gallus gallus. The sequence goes on from NC_052540.1 coordinate 5,611,908, forward strand.
ATGCAGTAATGCCAAAAAGGCATGCAATGTGAAACAAACAAAAAAAAGAAAAGAAATAACTTCTCTATACTTAGGCACAGAGACTGAACTGGAGTTTGAGGGAGCCCGAGACAGATCCAAGACTGGAACTGTTTTCTGGAGCCTCAGAGAGGTTGACTGCAGAACTGTTCCTCCTCACATGGAGCCAATAGTTTGATCTTCTGCAAACACAGAAGTGCAGTAAAACTACTTCCTCTGAATTAAAACCCATTAAAGTCAGAGATAATCCCAGTAAGAAGCTGGGGATATTAATGCAGAGAGAGGGAGCAGTAGATTTGAGAGAAGACTAGAATACACACACACATACAAAAACATCTCCCATCCATTATCATTCTAGAACAAAGCTTTTTCCAATATAGTAAATGAGAACATACTGACAAGCCCAAATCAACAAATTGAAGTAATTTTTAAAAAGAGTGACAACATTTGTAGAGGTATAGAAATGAAAGAGTTGATTCACAGAGATCAAGTGAAGAGACACATTGCTGACCTTGCATTTTACTAAAAAGAAACAATTCATTTTGTGTCTTCTCATTCTGTGAGGACTCCCTACCAAAATTCCAAGTGTCACTAGTGCTTGCTTTTTCTAACAACAAAGTACTCATTGCAGTGCCTACTCTCAACTAGATTAACAGCTGTGAATTCCATTTGTGGAATTAAAGGAACCCTGCTGAAATAGCAGTTTAAAAAAGTTTAATGAGCCATGTAATTTTAATAGGACTTTATTCTGACCTTGCAGCAGTATAAATCAAATTAGGCCCCGAGTACCTTAAGTTCATTGCATTTTTCCTTAATACAAACTAGACAGGAATCATTTCTTGCTTGGAATACAGGGAATATCAACTATCTTTTTGGTAGCACCTTGCCTATTATTAGTGCTCTCTCCTGAGTGGGCAGCTGTCCTAATGCTTGGTTTTAGGAAACAGAGAAATTTTATGTTCTAAAGCAGCAAGTCTTCACTTTCCAAGATAAATAAAATGACAGAAGTACTGATATCACCACCATCCTTTAAGAAAATGGGGTCATCCAAAAATGTGCTGCAGACAAGGAAGCGATGGGAAAAAAAAAGAAATTGCTAAGGGTTATCCATCTGAATTATCTCAAATAAGCTTCCAGCAGTAACCAAGTGGACAGCTATTATAAGGAACATAACCCTAAGTGAAATCAAGAAAGGCAGCCTATACTGTCATAAGTCTATTGATATTGTCATACCTTTGACTTTTTTCTAAATTGGGACTCAGCAAAACTTTTCAGCTTTTACTCCTTGCATAGTATTGACTTCGAAATACTGTAATTACATTGTACTCTGACAGATTCAAAGATGTTTTGCAACTGAAAGGTGAACACAATTTCAGTGACATACACAGGAAGATCAAACCTGTTCACCGTGCTTATATTTTTACTGATGTTAACCTTAGTTAGAGGACTCTGGCTACATTCATCCTGCTGGTTCTGCTCTACAGAGTAGTGTTTATCATGTAATTTGTTTTATCCATGTTACTTTGTACTTTTGTATTGAGCTACTTGTTACTGAGGAGAGAACCAGGCCAACAATCTGCTCAGCTCACAACGTAAATAACAGTAAATGACTCAAACTCTCCCATTAGATAGACTGAATGTTAATGATTACACCATTTATGGCACGCAGTCTCATAAGCTACGTATAAGGAAAGAAAACATCAAGAACTGCATTCAACCTTCACTTTCACGGTGGCTTTCCTCATACCACCACTCAGGGAGCGTTCCCATATCTATCAGCTCCATAACCCTCCTTTCACAAGCTTTCTGGCCACCCGCGAGTTGTTTCTTTGCTTAAAACTGCGAATCTTTGCTGACATTTTGGTTGTTAGATTTGGACAGACATTGCGTCTCAAAAGAAAGCTTCTTGTACTTGCCTTTCTTTGAAAAAGCTGAGGTTTCATAAAATTCTTTAATCAGATAATTGAATTGTTACATATGATACCTTACAGGCAATGATTAGATTGACCTTAGTTACAGAGCTGCAGTTGGTATCTTCTGATGTGGGAGACCACAGAGATACCAAAGACTTGTGAAAGCTTTATGAAGTTACGTGCCTAAGTCATTCTTCAGAAATAAACTAATTGTCAGGGTTAGTGTGATCCCAACTTTTTTTTTTTTGAAAATGCAAGGAGATGCTGATACATCCTGTTTACAAGTCTGAGTGATTTTGCCACCAATACATACTTTTTTTTTTAAAGGAACAATTAGAAGTAAGCTAGATTCCATTCCAAATCCAGTAACTGCTGTAATGACTGGAATAGCCTTTTATTTCTTCCTGATTCAATATTTTACATTCCTTCTTATTACTCAATTTAGGATAGTCAAGTAGAGAATAATGGCCTATTACAAATAGTGAAATGTTTCAGGGAACCAAGAGTTGAAGTGTTATACCTACTCAGCATTTCAGAAGCAGGACTGGATAAGGGCCACATTTTCATGTCTTCTGAATCTATTTTTTATTAGCACAGTGGTTGTCTGACAGTTTGTGAGAACTCATTGCAGGCACATGCTAGCAAAATTACTTCATTCTGCCAGGTAAAGGATGTTTTAGTTGGGAGTTTAGTGGTCTTTAAGTATAGGTTGTGCTTAGCTGGAGATAGTACTGTACACATGCAAATCAGTAGTTCACTGAATTAAACACTGGGAACTTCAGATATTTTTAGCCCTTGAGCAGATAACTTGACCATCACTATCTTTGAAAGCACTTTAGCCAAGTAAATTTAAGACTTCAGGTTCATATTTGTTCAGTGGATCTGGACTTCTTTATTCTGATGAAGAGCCTTCCAGAAATCAATTGATAATCAGATGATATCAGACCACTTCCCTTTACACACACACTTTACCATTCCACATCTTCTGTTCTGTGTCATGCTCTTACCCTCTGTAACAAGGAACCCAGAGGGATTAGCTGAGGACCTTACCCACTGCTCACCTGTCCTTTTTTTCCCCCCTATTATTCTGGGGAATTCACTTTCCCCCCACTAACAGAGCAGAAGTTTGCATACTCTATTGTTAGAGAATAGCACGCTGCATACAGAAACATCTTTCTAAGAATAGAAACCTATTAATTCTATTCTGTATCCTCTATATTCCCTGCTGAAATAATTCTTTTGCTTATCAACTTCACTATGGGATATCACAGGCATCATGCTCTCAGACACACAAGAAAATGTCCAGCTGTACATATCTAAAGAACTTGGTATTCTCAAGTACTCCCTGATAATAGGTATTTATCAGTCGTAAGCTGAAAAATATTGTCTCTTCGGCAAGCAAATAGAGCTCATAAGGCAGAGACCTCAGTGTTTGCTTATTGATTGTGAAGATTTGTTCCAGTGAAGCTAATTAACATATTGACTCTATTACATACACCCAGGAAGGAGTGAGCATAGAAAAGCAACAGCTTTTGAGCACCTGATTGTTGTTACAGATGGGGAAGGATACCTGGCCCTGCAATGAGCAGATTTCTTATACTGTAAAACACTCGTCAGTGAAGAGATCCTGAAAATCTGAATGCAGATGTCTTTCAGACTAACAAATATTCCAGAATAACTGAGAACACTGAATTGAAGTTACTATTAATTGCTAGAACTTTGTCAAGATTCTGATTACAGTTACATTCCATTAACCTAAAGGCATGCTAAAAACCATGCGCATCTCAACAAACTGAGCAGTATAAATATAATTTTACGAATAGCCACAAATACAACAGCTTATAGATGCAGTCTATGCAAAGCCTTAATAGCCTTGTTTTTATTTTGTCAGTTGTTACAGTTCTAATTCTTACCATGCATTTGCGATCATCCACCCCAGCTAAATCCTCCTCAAACTCCTTTCCTACATCAAATTCCATGATGTAGTTTCTAAAAGTGCTTAGCGTTTTAATAATCATATGATCTCCATTCTGAAGGATTTCTTTGTCAGGTTTTAGCAAGTTTGCTATTTTTCTTACAGCAACATTTACATCTGAAAAAGAAAAAAAGTTACTTTAATCCAGAAACATCTACCACCAAAAGAGCTTTGTAACTCTTGGGAGAAATGAGGTGAACAAAGATAAATGTCCAGATCTTTCAGACCAGCTTGCTTATAATGAAAGAGTCCGCAGCCTAGTTCTGTTAACTACATTCCGATCTTGGTTTGCTACTCGTATTGGACAGTTAATAAGGGTACTAGTATTTCTACAGGAATACTAGCATTTTAGATATTCCATCACATGCGAACACACAAAACTGCATCAAGTACATCACCATCTCTTTTCTAAATTATGTTTGAGTTTTGAATTTGAAGTCTGCCACTTACCTCTTTCAGCTATGTAGTTTAGTCACTTTAGACTGCTTAAGAGAATTCTGCACAGAGCAATTCTTAGTTTCAGAAGAAATTGTTTCTCACAAAAATGCTTTATGACCATACAATAAATTCATGTGAAGATTAAGATAGTTTGCATTTATTGATTCTTTATTAAAGAAACATGAAGGGAACCTTACCCAGTGCTTTGAGGTATTCCTCAAAATTGTCATTGCTGATCATTTTCCAGTAACCATTGAAATCTGCAGGCATCCCTACTTCAGGTAATTGTCAAAATCAGCCTCAGGTTCCGCACCTTACAGCTCACTGCCTTTCTTTGTGGCAAATCTGAACTTTGGTTTCTTTTATCGGGTTTTTAGACCATGTAGCTATGCAAGTCCTTCTAATCCGATTATTGTTGAAGTGTTGCCTTTAAATCCTTCCACAAGGCTGAACCTCTGAGATTTCTACTGACAGCAAGATGACTTGATTTAAATAAAACGAAACATTCATCTTCCCTGTAACTTCTGTAAAGCTACTGATTATCTAGAAATTCGTTTTAACCATGACTCTTCTTTTTTAATGCCACTAAGAAATAAGATCCTTTAAATGGTTTTAGTTTAGGTTATTAGCCAAGGCAAGTGTATACCTTGCGAGCTTTTTTGAGGGATATCCTACTTCCTTGAGTACATCCATCTATTTTAGGCCTTCTTTATGGAAAAGAAGGCCTACAGTCTCCCATACAGCAATTTGTGCCTGTCTTAACTTATTCACTGAGCTCCTTAATTTTGCCCATGGAGCTGTTTGGGCAGCTGAGGACTCAAAAGGGGCATTTCAGTGTAAGCAGCAGTGGTTATTTCCATACATGAATAAATGCTGCATCACAACAAAATGCATACTTTCAGTTAATTTAAGCAACACTGGAGCAAACAAAAAGTACTTAATAGAGATTAACTTCTCATATGCCTTAACAGCAATACTTTGCTTCCTAAATAAATATAGTACTAGTATTAAAAAAAAAATAAGTGATTGAAAACAAAAAACTGTTAAAGCAAAAAAAAGCATCCTGTTTTAAGGTGTAATGCTAAAATGGGAGGAAAAGTACCATGATTATAGCAGGGTGGCAAAGTCCTTGGCTGCAGCAAATAAGAACAAGTTCAAGTGCAGCAGCAGCAGATGCAGAAATAAAGGAAGAGAGCTGCTCACATTTGGAAAGCCTCAGGTAGGCAGAGATCTCTGGCAAGAGATGCCCTCACCACTACTGCCCTGCCAACCCTTAAATGAGGTCTGGAAAGGGGTGGATCCTGGCTCCATTCCTCTGGTCACTCAGGTACATTGCATGCACCTGCCTTCCCAGCAGGTACTCAATCATTGTTTCAGGCCCTGACTTAGCATTTCCACTACATAAGGATAAGATCAATCATCAGTTTTGAAGCAAGAAAAAATCAAACAAATTACTTGCATATTGCACACCTACTACTTCCAGAGGTTAAAGAGTCAAGCAATATAAGACATGCATAAACAACAAATATAGCTCAACCAGAGAGAGAATTCTTATCTACAAGGATATTGAAATGCCACAGGTTTGGGATTTTAGCAGAAAGTACCTATCACATAGCAGAAATCTGTCTTGGCAATATAAAGGTACCTAACTAGCATGACCTGCAGGAAGCAAGGGAACTTTTGCTTTATAGCGGACTCAAAAAGCATTATCACTTCACCTTCGTGTACAAACATGAAAGTACGGAAGAAATTAGTCTGATGCCTTCTTTCCCCCTAGTTAAAATTTTAAGTTTGGAAGTCTAAAGATCTCTATTTACTTTGCAGTAAGCAACCCTCTTTCTTGCTGAAAACTGGAGATAGAAGCACAACCTAGCATCTTATCTGACATCAATATGCAACAAGCATCTTAAACTCAGCTTTGCTCCTTGTGGAGCAACTTCAGAGAAACAGTGCTGATACTTTTATTTTAAGGGGAAACATCTCTCAAGAACTCAGACATAAGAGCACAGAAAACTTCAGTTCTACTATTCTCACATAGGATACCCTTCAGCAGAGAGCTGAACAAGTGTCATGTTCGTAGATGTTACTACTGTTAATTCCAAAATACTAACTATACGGTATGTTTTAGGGTGCTTTAGCCCCCATACATCACTTCATTACAACCTTATTTCAGATCTAATGGTTTAGAAAAGTAATTGTCAACAATAAAGACTTACTGAGCTACATTAACTGAATTCTGCATAATCCCAGAGTATGGATGAGTTGAGCAATTATTTAAAGATAACAAACACCCTCCTTTGCCATCTTTTAAAATTCACTTCCAAAAAGCATAGACTTACCAACCACAGAAAGCCATTGTAGATGCTGAGATTGAAAAGCTAATATCCTTGTAGAACCAATAGAATAAAGGAGGGTTTGTTCAAGACTGATAGCATAGGAGCCTGACTTGAATAACCTGAAGTATGTATTGAAAGAATTTCCCTTCCACAAATAAGATGCCTAAAACCAAGCTCTGTATGCCCCCACATTCCCACCTTTATCTAGTACAGAGAAATCCTACATGAGCAGAGTTCCTTACTTCAAAGAGCTAATATCCAAGTAGTTCCAGTACATTAGACCAAAAGTCCTTGAAGTCCACAGGCTGATTTCAGCAATTCAAAATTATGATACTTTCCAAACATACTCACCTACATTTTATTAACTCTGAGCCAAATGTGTACTTTTAGGTTAGAAAACAATTTGCATGTTAGCAGCACTATAGGAAGTGTCAAATGCTAGCACTCATTCACAGTGTGAAGTAGTAGCAGCCATTCACTTTCAGACAAGCGAGTAGCTAGTTTTCCACATCTGTTGAATCTTCTAGTATACCATGGTTTTATGCAGTCCTGTTTAAAAATTAAAATAAGAAGCTACACCTGAGACCTACAGTCAGGTTTTTGGCTGTTCTCCTTCCTCTGTCCCGAGTATAAGAAAATCAAAGGTAGAGCAACCCTCCAGAGCTTGCCGTTAACTCACAGGATAGCTGGAGGCATCCTGTTAAAAAGTGAGTGAGACAGAATCAAGTTACGCAACCCACATGCAAGAGAATGGATTTCTCTGGCTAGCATTTGCATTCAAATACTAAGACGGTCTCTTACATATTTCATGTTTTCTATCATGTCTTTTCAAATGGTACAGGTTGAGCTCCATACCATTATTATCAAAGTACACCTCTATTTTGGCACAAGACCTGTATTTTTTTCCATCTTACTTGCTTACTGAAATATTATGCTGAATTAATGGTTTTCTTTACAAAGAGATGTACCTAGGGTCAGTAACATTTTTGAAAAGAATGACTTACTGTAACTTGATGTTTATATTCAAACTAGAACTAAGAATGTTTTGGTTTCTTTTGTTTGGTAATACCTTCCCATATCATTCAAAAGAGGTCACCTGTAGAAAAAAGACAAGTTACATGTTTTATATGACAAATTTAAGCTTGACTGACCTATGAAAAATCACATGCATTTTAATATTACTTGGGACAAAAGGCCATTTTTAGGTTTTGGTGTTTTGCTTCCGTTGTTTTTCAGAGGTTTTTCTTTTTTCCTCTTATCTTGCATTTCTAGACATCCAAAATGCAGCAAGAAAACGTTGCATTCATCAATGGAAAACAAATACATTTTGATTTACCTCACCATGTGACCAAGAACATCAGTAGCTTTTTTTTTTTTTACTGTTTAAAAAGAGGGTTAATGTTTCACACTCCTCTTGGACATGTGCTCATCAAGGCTCTGGAGTAGATAACGTGCAATAAACCCCAGGTCAGAGAAGCAAAGAAATCCACTTCATGTAGCAGGACAAGGACTGTCTTTCATTTGTGAATCAGGAGGCTTAAAACTGATATGAATAGTGCGTTAATCTTGAAGCACTTGCTTTATTTCAAGTTCTCCATCTGTCAAAAAAATGCACCTGTAGTTTACCTTACACCCTTTAGAAACAGAAATTACATGGGGTCCTATGAAGTAAACATTTAGGAGTGTTTTTATTTTTAAGAAAAATAGGGAAGTTGCCGTTCATTTCAATTTGCTGCTTCACAACAGTAAGGCAGCTTCATCTTTAACCTGTCCATAGGATTAAGGAATTTCAAATCCAGAAAGTACTATGCTCAACCTTTAAACATTACTGGAGATTATTATTTATTGCTAAAACCTTATTTCTATTTTTATGGTATTCAACTAATTGTGCTGATTTTATGAAGCACTACAGCAGGCAAAAAAAAAATAAACTAAAACACCATGAACTCAGGAAGTTTTGGGTCAATATATTTTCCCCTTATCAAGAAGAAACATCTTTCAAGAGCTTCTCATGGAGAAAAGGCCACGTCTGTCCATTTCATAAACTATGGGCATCTGTCATTTTGCGGGCTTACCACCGTGTTGTGCAACTTCAGAGGCTGAAGCAAATCACCTTCATTCTTCCGTTCACTTTCTTCTGTGTAGATATTATGGTAAGCAATGTAGGCTATGACAGAATCTGGTATGAGGTATTTTACACTTAATCCTCTGCGCAAGGCATAGCGTATCTGCGTTGAACTGATTTCATTCTGAATCCATTCTTTCACTAGAAAGATGTTGTGCTGACATTTAGTTAGAAGTTCAGATTCATTGATATACTGAGCAGGATCAGAGCCAGCACGGCTTATACAGACCAAACCAAACTGTTCTACGATTTCTTGGAGGTGCTCTTTCTTCCAGAGATTGGGTGTCTGGAATGTCTGTAGAAAATCAGCCCCACAGAGCAGCTTTAGTTCTGGTAGAACTAGAAAGACAAAAAGAAATAAGAGATTTCTACACTTGCTCTGTTTTATCAGAAGATTAGGAACATTATACTTACAATGGTTTTAATATCAAATATTTATCTTTTACTCCAATTTTTCTTCTAAAGGTTACAGAAATAATTTAGCTTGGATTTTGTGTCTGATCACAATTAATTACCATACCTACTTCATCATCACTCAAAGCTGCATTAAAGGGGAAAATGATTCTTCAACTCAAACAATCTAAAAAATGGCAAGGAGCAAACAAACATGAGAATAATTTTAGCATAAAGACTAGGCAGCAAGGGAGTGAAACTCCAAGATAACGTCCATACTTGCAATAGCTGATGAATGATCAGAAACTGATAGGATTTGTACAACAGCAGATTCAATCCAATGCAGAAATTCAAAAGGAAAAGCCCTATATAAACTAGAAACTAAGTTAAGAGATTTTAGGCTTTACAAAAAAAATTCCACATTTGTGCCAACAAAAAAGTGTCTTTGGCCCTTTAAGGACACTTTGCTAAGTAATGATTTGCAACTACTACAATCTGGGTATGAAAACCAAATAGCTGCTCTTAATTTCTTTTTAGGTAAGTACTATAACCTTAGTTTCAGAATATGGCATGTCTTAATCAGGGAAATTTTCGCTGATTTTTGATCAGCATAGTTCAATCAAGAATGGTGGGCAGTGTTACACAGGGGAAAGGAGGATATAAGCTGTAGTGGAAAAAATTCAAAGTATCCGGACTTAAGAATGAGCAAGGTCTAGCGAAGGACAACTGCTGTTGGATTGCACCAGGGAAAAGTTGACAGCAAAGCTGGCCATGTGAGCCAACTAAGACTTGAGGTGCAGAGAAATCAATATTAAATGAAAGGAAGGCAGTTAACCATCTCTTCTAAGTAGGAAAAGAGATACTGCGTGCAAAGATAGACTTAATGAATCAAGGAGAGATAGCAAATCCTACCAGAGCAACATATAAAGAGCTATGAGGAGCTTTTAATGAACATTAGATATATATATATATGGAATTTTATTCAGAGCAATTTGTAATACAGTGGTTTCATTTGAATTGCTTAACCATTGTTTACACTAGTTAGCATGCTACTTTTGAATAAAAACAAAACATTGAACACTCACATGAAGATATGGACACTTAACACCTAATTCCTTCAGTAAGGCTATTCACATTTTATGCTTCCATAACAGTTTTCAGAACAGAGGTGAGGAAGTCTGAGCTCTCTGGGGACTTCTCCAGGGTTCTGTAGGCATTACAGGCTATCACAGCACATAAGAATAACCAAAAGAAACTAGTTTTAGCTGTTTGATATTTAGAGCTCAGATACTGAAAACATAAAATGAAAAAATCCCAGTCTTCTCTATTTCATCTTTGTTCTGAATGGATAGCATTAATAAGTTATGCTAAATTTAAAAAGTCATAATAAGTGTTCTATACCTGTCCTTAATGAACCTTTTTATTTGCAATATATACTAAAATTACCTGATTATTGTATGTGGGGAAAAAAGATCACGAGTCAGCACCATACAAGGGAATCTTGTAGTTCACTAAGAATACATTTAGTAGAAAAATAGCATGTCATGGAATTTTGCACCATTAAATTCAACCTGATCTTTGCAAAAGCTTCATTTATATAGGAGAACCTTCCTGCAAACTCCAGAGAAAAGCCTGATTCAACAGGTTTCATTGATCCCTCACATGAATTTATAGAGAAGTTTTTGTGATGGAGGGAAACTGGGTGACAGTTGCCTGCCATTAGAAGGTCTGTGCTAACCAACACATTTTTGAGCAAGAAACTATACCCCATTCCAGAGTTTTCAGTAACACGTGATCTTTCCCTGTACTCCGCCCCATTATATGCAACAACAGGAAGTGAAGAAAATCTGTTCCATTCCTCCTCAGTGGTAAGTGTGTCTAATATAGCCAAGCCCATATTGTGGCTCAGTCTGATAAAGTGCTGGAAGCAGAACAGGAAAGAAGTAACAGGTTGCTGGACTTTTCTGTTCACACTAAACAGATTGTTCTCTGAAAATAGCTGTCAGGTAGCATACAAATAGAAAAAAATCCAGGCACTATGTTCTAGACAGGGAGATCTATTTCTTGCCAGTCCTTTTCACCCAGCTTTTACTGTACCTTTTGTTTTTGACTTTAGAAAAAAACCTATGCTGATGACTGATTGATTCTAAACCAAGAAACTTAACAGGAAAGAAAGACTTGTTTGAACTTTGTGTTTTGTTTTATTAAATATAAAATGCTACAAAACTTGAAAAGCTGAAGAAAATGCCCCGAAGAGAACTTTTACATAATGGAGAATCAAAATAACCTTATCTACTTTTACACTAATTCTCCTCGGTGTGATAAAGAGAAAAATGTGACTTACACTTTTCAATAATAATTCCATCAGGCAAGAGTCAGCTGCTGCCTGAACACCACAGACTTTCTCTTCCATCTCTAGTGCTACAGCAGCCCATACTTTGGAAACTTAAGTGTGACCACAAATAACAAATAGATTATTCATGTCCATGGGTTTCAACACTAAAGGAGAAGTTTAAAATATCAGAGATCCACCCATACTTTAAGGAAGTTGGGGAACCAGGTAAAATAGGCAAGCAAAAGCTGACTTCCCAGAATCTGCCATAAGTCCAATGCCAGTGAAGCTTTTCTATTTAGAAATATAGTAAACAAAATAAAACAAAAATCAGTGCATCAGCATCACTGGTATTGCAGCCATATAACTTAGTAAATCATATAACAATCACAAATAATCCCTATTTTTAAATGTTCTTTATTAGTATACTCTATACTGCAAAACAGCAGGGTCACAGCATGCATCTGACACAGCTAGAGATGCTTAGAAAACCAAAAAGTAATACAAACCCCAAATAAATCTTCTTACTGGTGAAGAGTTGTGGAAATCTCCTTATTATGTGGCACTTACTACAAAGTAACTACACAAGCAGTCATGCTGGCATCGCTTGTTCTTGGCAGGTAGCCCCAACCACCCCAACAATCAAAACTTCCCAGCTACAGTGTCCAATTTCATCATTCATTGTAGTTCTGTAAAGTTACATTGTTGTTAAATGCTAAACAAAGTTGTGTTTACATTTATGAACCAACCTGAGTACTGGGAAGAAAGGGAATTCTCTGTAGATCTTTCTGTGGGCTGTATGCTTTTCATGATTTCCTTCCTGGACTGGAGCAGTCTGACTGACTCATTGTAATGGTGCCTACATGTAAAATAAAGGCTTCTGTGTGAGATAATCCTCTCAGAGATGCACAAAGCGATTACCTGGCACTTTCAGATTCAAGAACAGTCTGCTTTTATGCACTTTGGATTTGAATTTGTTAAAATCACTGTATTCGTTCTACCATGAGATTAGTAGAAATGTAGTTAAATTTCACACAATCCATGTGCAATCCACATAATGACATACTGGTTTTCAATTTGTTTTTGAAATTCTACCATTACAGAAATTCTTATAGCAACATTGAATTTAAAACATCGTGTAGGTTTTTGCTTGAAAACACATTAAATCACACTTGAATCACTGCATTTAATTTATTGATTAAATACAACCCCTCAGATATGGTGTTTCTGTAACACACGCTCTTTCAAAGTGTTCAGAAGGAAATACTGTTGTTCTCTCGTCCCCTTCTCCACAAAAACACGTTTCCTGAGCTTCTACTGCATGCTTTAAATTCATCACAACTCAAAGAAACTCAAACTATACAGTTCTCTCAAGATTTTTGCATACTTTGTATGCTTCTTAATTCACTGATTTCAGGCTCACGAGAACATGGAAGGATCCTTCCATCAGTTTTTTCAAGTTTCCACTTACTTTGCTCTTTTGCTGCTTCAAATCCCTGCTGTCCCCCTGAGTACTAGTACTATCACCCCATGGTAGTGGCCCCTTCTTAGATTCTCAGGGCAAGCAACATACATCTCCACTCTTCTTTCAAATCAGCATAGCTTTGCCTGTATAAAACAGGCCCTGGCTTGGACTGTCATAAGCCATGCTTATGTAATGCTCACATAAATTGGTACAGCCAAGTACTCATGCCAGCATCACATGTCTGCTTAGTATTTACACATCCAAAGTGACTCTACGGGCTTATACAGCTGTATCACAGCAAAGACTGTGGGCTGTAAGGTTCAGCTTTGCCCTTAGCTCTGTCCAAATTCAGAATGTGTACAAAACTAGAGGTAACCTTTCGAATATCTGTTCTAAGGAATTAATTTAGTGATTTGAGTGTACACTCCAAATACTTGGAGCCACAGTAATAATTTGCATGAATGCAAGGAATATGCAGCTAGCCAGGCTGCATAATTATCTGCAGTTATTTTTGTTGCTCAGCCATCGGGTAAGGGAACTGAATAGACAAGCGGTGTGGGACATATGGCAGGAGAAAGTAGGTAGCAGTAGCTTGGCCTGAGCCTTCCTACATTTCTATTTTTAATCCTGCCTTCTTGTAAACAGACTGATGCTATGTATAGTCAAGTACACTAACTTCATATCATGGATTGACATTCTTGGGCCTCAATTCAAAACTGAGATTTTTTGGCAAAGAACTCACTGCAGGACTCACAGCACAAGCAATGCAAAATCTTAACTGCCAAAAGGTCTGTTCAGCAGGCATTTCAAATGCTGAGGTGGGGAGGATTATGTTATTTGAAAGAGATATAAAAAAGGACAAGCCAATCTGTTCGTTTATCAAGCATTTTCTGAAGTCTGTATAGAGCTTTTAGTCTCTATATAATTAAATCACAAGCACAACTCAGCAGAACTTGTTGGGCACGACATACCATCAATTTGGAATTTTAAAAAATGCCGATCTTTACTGCAATTAAATTTACATTATGAGGAATGAATGTAATTCTTTGGGTATTAAAAATGCTGCTTTCTTGCCTAGGAATATTCAGCCATGGCAACTAATGAGGAAATAGCTCTATCGTGCTACCTTTTCTTGTTTAAAGAAAGAGCAGCCTTGGGATAGTCCAAAATTTTTATACTCACTTAAAGTAACAGACAACTAATGACACTGCCACAAGTAGAATACAGCTCTGGTGCTTAAAAACTCTTTTGGGCCAAAACTATTTGCTAGTCTCTGTAAAGTCTAAAGATTTTGATGCAATGTGTCAATTTCATCACACTCAGAAGTACTGTAGGAAAATACTATTCATGACTACCTTTCAGGACACAAAGTTCTGTTGAAGTGTACAACGCAAAATACTGGTAACAGGAGGAGTTTTAAGAAACTATTCAAACATGACAGTTACAACATATGACCCAATCACTTACCTGCGCTATTTCATTAAGATACTGCTTCCCTAATGCTGAACTTTGTCCCTGGAATAAGTTAACTGTTTTCACTGTTTCCAGTTAGAAAGTAAGCTAGAAAATGTGGGCAGGAATGAGAACTAATTAATACTTCTGACAGCACACTTGGTTTCCTGAAGAATGCTTTCTTGAAGTCTTCTACTTTCACAGTACCTGTAGACTTTCACACTACATGTGTTTCCAAAGGCAGTCAGCAAAGGAAGTTTATGTTTATATATTTCATCCCATATTGCATGTGTTATCAAGGTAAAGCTCATGGGGGAAAAAATACATTTCAAGGCAGGTTTCAGACAAATCCTTCATTTTTCCTTCTAGCACAGTAACAGCAAACTGAGTCATTTTGAAGAGCAATTATGGACTTGGGTTTAACATTAGAGACATTAGAGTTGATAAGAGAATTTTTTTAATCAACTGTGAACAGATAAACCTATAGGCATAATATTGCCAAGTCAGCTAACCTAGAATTAGCTATCTTAATAGATCTGTTTGTAAACTCCTGTAATTTAGGATTAGGGTCTCTGTATTACCTGGTTAGAGTGTTAAAAACAAGGGAAGTAACATGAGAGCCAAGCGCTCTGCATGCTGAACCTTTTCAATGGCTGCAGTTTTGCAGGGCCTATTCTTGTCAAAGGCTTTTCAATGCAGCATCTTATGACTTATACAGCACAAGAACAGTACCTGGGAGTACTGTGTTAGTTGGGCAAAGCCTATCTGCTTTGCTCTAGGAAATGAAAGACTCAAAATGGGGAAATAATGATTAGGACATCCCTTCTGAAGGAAAGTGACATGAATTTTTCACTGCCACAGATCTAATACTTTGCCTCCTAAGAGGTGATACCATAAACAGACGTGTTCTGCTTTGCTTGGATGTTCTATATGAGCAGGTTCTGTACATTGACCTGACAGCCTGACAGATTCCTGGCAGTCAGGAGATTCATTAAGAAAAAACAGTTTAATTACCTTAACACTTTTACCGTCTCTGTCCATGACTCCTGCTCAGTCTCCCATGGATCAACTCGAATCCAGTCAGACGTCTCCAGTGCTAGTTTGGCCATTGCTATCCGATGCCTTGCTGAAACCAAGCCTTTCTTTCTGTAGTCATCACTGACAGGAGACATTATGCCTTCAATCACTCGGTATCTTCCTTTCAGAAGGAAAAAGAATAGTCATATTGTCATTCATAAGCAATTTGAAAATTTAAAACAGATGGAATATCAAGAGCTCATCTAACATAACCTCTTCCTGAAAGTATTGTTAACTTCAAAGTTATAGGAAGCCATGAACAACCTGATTTAAGTAATATTTCTAATAAGAAAGGGGCAATTTGAAAGAGTTGAAAAACAACCTTCCTGTTCCTCCTAGCTGCTCACAAGTACTACCAATATGTTTACGCTACCAGACAAAAAAAGGAGAAGTAAACATGCAAGGAGAGACATTTATAATTTATGTTGCAAACTACCCAACTCGCTGGGTGGAATTAAATTCCATATTCCAATAATTGTATCAGTACAGCTTTTAGACAGAATAATGGATGACTGAACTGACCAATGCTTCATCTTTAAGTGCCTGCTGCTTGTTAGTTTTCAAAATCATGTGCCTCTTCTTAGCACTAAAGCAATAATTACAGCATATTGTGACGCAATTAATGCAAGTTGGACAAATAAAATGATGCAAAAAACAAAGGTGGGCTAAGGGGATTTCAGATTTCTAAGTAATCTACTGTCCAAACAGCAGCTGAGCTGACATTAAACAGCCCTTTTGTCTCACAGTGTTAATGAAATTTGGAAACATGCCTATGTTTTTCCACTGTTCTAATGTAGACATTCATACAAGCTCTTTGTTACAATTGGCCTTTCTGGGTTTCTCTCAGGAAACAAAACTAGAGAAATGTGATTAATAAATCAGAGAAAAAGTAATGAGTTGCATCCCTTAAACTGTGAGAACAGAAGAGGTGTTTCAAATAAACAAATGAACGACTTCTAGCAGAACACATACATTCTAGAGAACTACCACACACGGTACTCAAAATTTTTATCAATTCTGTTGTTTCAGCAAAGAACCTCAACACGGCAAGTTCCCTCTAGTGCTCCATAATGAAAACGATTGCCCTGGAGTCATTTTTTGATATTAGGACACAATAATTTAACATTTTTAATTTAAAAATCACAAATTTATCTAAAATAGGGATACAATTTCCAAAATAAGGGAATTGAAATTTAAAACATAACATTAAATTCCAGTAGGATTTACAGGCCTGTCTCCTATGAAAATGACAGCCTAACCCATCCTCTGTTTTGAAAACATTTTCAGTACAGGCAAAATGTTTAATAGATTAAGGTAAGATTTCCCAAGACATGCAAAGATGTGTATAGAATTAAATCTCTTGACCTGAAACTAGAAATATTTCCACTTGACATATGAATAATGATTATTCTCTGATATATTGATAGGAAACAATGCTATAATAAATTCCAACTTAGAGAGAAAAACAAAGTACTTCAATTACGGTTTTTTCCCTTATGCAACAACTTCATCTTCTGCATTTCAGTTCCTCACTGGTCAGTCTCTACAGATACATTGTTCCATTGTATTTCAAACATATATTAAATGTAAAAAAATTAAAACTGAGTCACCATGCTATCAAGTGAACACAACTCTGCCATATCCTTAACATAAGTAAACATTTCAGTCTAAAGGTTGGCCTAAAACTGGGTAAATTGGATGGGATGAGAGCCTCTGATACTGTATCTGCTTGTTCTACACTAGAAATGAAACCAACTGAATGAGGAAAAAAAGCAAGATAGCTAACACTTCAGGTACCA
This sequence comes from Gallus gallus, assembly GCF_016699485.2. Taxonomy (NCBI): domain Eukaryota; kingdom Metazoa; phylum Chordata; class Aves; order Galliformes; family Phasianidae; genus Gallus; species Gallus gallus. The sequence goes on from NC_052540.1 coordinate 5,629,231, forward strand.
AAAATCAAAGACAGTAACAGTTGGGAGTGATTGAACACACAGCTCTATACAAGCATAACACAAGAATCTACAACCTAAAAATACAAGTGTACACCCCAAAATTACTGACTCCAGTAACTTGTTTCCTCTTCTGTAATTCAGGAGTTCACACGTTCAAATATGTGCTTGAATCCTGGCAGCACACTAAGAAGAAATCACTCAGTTCTGCCACCTTCTTGCTTGCCCCCTAAATCGTTACAGGCAGTTTCAAACTTTCCTTGACTCAGAATTACCTTCACATCCTACTTTTGAATGCCATCAGTTGACACTGAGAAATCTGTTTTACTACCTGTTCTGATGTTTAATTAAAACCTATTCTTACAGCTACACATTAATGAGAATACAGTTAACTACAAATAACCGACTAGATGAGAACAATTCATTTCTTCTAGGGTTCGAGAACCTTAGTTCTTTGAGGTCTAGATGTCTCCATATATGCATGTTTTGCTGACAGTTTAAAGCAGAAGCATGTGAAGACTTCAAATAATTACACTGTATGAATTTGCATTCTGGGCTTTCAGGGACTCTTGGCGTTTCTATTATTGGACTTGTTGTTTCCCATACACAGTTCTACTGTTAGAATTTTTACCTTTTTTAACAGGGTTTTACATGGCTAGAGTTTCTCTACTAAATGGATATGGTAAACATTTTTTGAAGATGGACTCTGAAACTAAGTCATTACCCACCTTCCTCTCAGCATCATACAAAAATCCATGACAAGCGAGTAAGCTCCGCAGCTTCGTGGCGTTAGCCTGCTCAGTGAGCAGGAATGACCCCATCACTGTTCTCCCTTTTGTCACCTCAGAAGCAGGCTGCAACAGGTCAGACTTTGAGCATAGTTTTATCTCATTCCTCTCCCAAAATACTACTAAAGGCAGCACTGCTTTAGCATTAACAGCTTCTGTAAACTTCACTCCCTGCTGTACACTTTCTGCGGAACTGAGCCTCTTGCTTTTCTACAACGAAGAATTAGACCAATGCATTTAGCCAGCCTCATTAGTTACATCAAATTAACTGCCCCAAGCCTGCAGGATAAGAATTCAGATTTACAGGACACCACTATAAACAGGCAGTACCAACATATAATAGTTACAAGGAATTCATGCTGACTTTACTGCGTCTAAGATTTTATGCTTTCATATGACTGAAAACAGCAGATCAATCATTTATTTTAATATCCCTGTTAAAACTGCAAAACTTTACAAATTTCGCTGATGTAGGCTTACATAAAATTATTATGGACTATTGCTAATCTCATCTCTAGGCTGCAATGAAACTCCTTATCATTCAGTTTACACTTTATAATGGGAAAAGAACGGGCTTGCTGTTAGCATTCGTGACATAGCTTAAATTCAAAGCCTGAAAATACACACATATCACTTCCTGCATACATAGATGTTAAAGACCATACAGATCTCAGCCTATAAAAAGTTCTTAAGCTGACACATTTTCACCTAATACTTACCTAAGCATAATCCAAACCAAACTCTGTGTTTGGCTTTTCTTTTCTCCCCGCCCCCCCCCCCCCCCCCCCCCCCAGATTGCCCCAGTTTCCTTAACAGCACTGAACATTAGAGTGACAACTGACTGACATGGTCCACCAGTGTGAGGGGTAGGATTCAGCCCCAGTAGGCAAACGAAGCAATGCTCTTGGTCACAGACCACCTGGAAAGTAGAGCAGCTGCATGAAGCAGAGCAGCTCAGAAAAACCACACATTCAGGCTCAAACAACTTAAAAGTCTCACCCAGCAGAATATCCTGGGTCATTCTACCCAATTCTATATTTACCAGGTCATGTTGAGAAAGATAGTTTAGAAAGGCTTTTATGAACTTGATTGCATGATTATTTGTACTGTAAATTCCCTTGGACTGAGGTTAACCACTCCCAGTTTTCACTAGGAAGGGGGGTTCTTCAAGTTCATTAAGAGATCAATGGAGACTGATGTTCAGAAGTAGTACAAACAATTGCATGATGCAGGACTACCCATTTTCGGTCCAGAGATCTGAAGATTTGCCCAGGAAATTAGCATTTTGTCTGCTTCATTAGGCCTTTATTACCCACGTACCTAAGAACAAAATGAGTCTGATAAGCAGTTTGAGTTTTACCGCAGTATTTACAAAACATCAAATACATAAAGCAAATCCCTGATTAAGTAATGCCTGCTTTGCAACAAAAAAAAATGGCAGCTATTTCAAAATGCAGTAGAGTGGTGTAAAAGCTTAGTATCAGAATTCTTGAAATTAGTCTCACATTGAAGCCATGTAAGATGCAACAACAGCTTACATTAAAGCTTAAATTTCTTTACTAAAAATCACACATCTGCACTTCAAAATATGATTAATTGGATTATTTAATTTCTTTAATCTATCTTCTGTGAGTACACATACATTAAAATCACAATACAATTCTGTATCAGACTAATAGTAATGGTTTTCCTTGAAATCACAAGAGATAGCAGCTATCCTCCCAGAACTCTCAGACTATGAATGTTAGGGAAATGCAATAAAAAGCTTTCCATTAAAATCAAAATATTAGCTTTCTTTATAGATTATAGTTAACTGGGGTGGGATGTCTAACATCTTTGTTCTGATGCCATGAAGCACAGAAAAATGAAAAGAAAGCACCAAATTACTAGATACAAAAAACCCCACATACAACTTTTTCCAAAACTGTTTACAGATAAAACATCAAAAGGATATAATCCTATGCTTACCTTCCCTTCACATGTATGTAGACATTGCCAAGCATGAAAAAGGAAAAGAAAATAGACAAGACTTTTTACTTGTTCAGTAACCTTCAGTGAGGATAATTCAACAGAAGGAAAATCAAAGGGGTAAGCAATTTAGCTGTCATTGCACTGAAAGTCAAAGTAAACAACTAATACATCAGAACAATAACAGACAATCTTTTGTGATAGCTCTTCATAGGATGGATGGCTTTACCTTCACCACTTCAAAGTGCTTAAAGATGCATTCACTGAAATAGATGAGGTGTGCAAAGATTGTAGTGACAGATGCCACAGGAGTACCTAGACAAACATTTATCATATCCACCTGGCTGCATGAGCAACAGGGCCTGAAGATGCAGATTTACCCCTATAGTTGGGCAGCCGCTCTCAAATACACTGAGACTTCAGTTACTCCTCCACTGGAGAAGAGTTCCTGGGGATGTACAATGATCAGTCCTCAAACAAATGCTGCATGATCTCCACACATCACATCTAAAATAAACAGTTCAAGACCTCAAAGTACCACTCAGAGTCCACTGGATTTGGACCAAAAAAAAAGGAATGGCAGCATCTAAACAACTTGACAAATGACTGTTTTCTCCAGAAAAGAAGCAGAAAGCTAATGCTGTGACTATATTAATGCAGGATTGTAGGCCTGCACATAGGGTACCCTATCCTGAAATCTTTCATCCATGCTGCCTTTTACCATTTAATAACTGAAGAAATATTTCTTTTCAGCAAATACTAGGACTCCAACCCCAAATATAGGGCATAATCTGAATATCACGGCAAGCAGGGGATGCCCACCTCTTATTTCACTGCATTTTAGAGTAAGACACCAAAACTTCTGAAACAGAAGGATGCTTATAAAAGCATTTCTTAAGTTCAGTAAAAGATTTGGAGCTAAACTACATACCTCAATAAGGACTCCAAAAACTGAGTTTTATGTACTAAGAGTGTCTTCTTTAGAGGTGTGGTATATGTTTAAATGTCTTCAGATTTTTACTTCAGTTGCTTTGATTCACACCTCTGCATGGTGCAAAAATAGCGCATAGACGGAATTAAAGCAAAGCCCTACCATACATGTCTCCATGTCCTTCTAGGACAGAGCTTAGCACAGTTAAACAAGTACCTGCCACTCTATTTAAGAGAGCAATTGCTATAAGGCTTGTAATGAAAACAAATATTTGTTTCCTTTAATTCAAGTGCAATGAATTCTAACTCAGGTCTACTAATATCAATTGCATGTAAAACAAGTAATGACTCCTGTTTCAATCATATCTGTTATGTTATACACACCACCCAAACAGTAGGATTAAAGCCTTTTTTATGCTGTTTTTGAGTTCTGGTTATCAGAATCATTGCAGGAAAACAGCAGGAATGCACAGCTTTTATTTGACTTGCTGCTGTTCCAGTCTGACCTCAGCCCCTCCTTAACAGTCCCTTTTAACAAGATGCAACCCTCAAACAGCAGAAGCTTCTGAACTCCTAAGACTGATTAGTAACTAACCACTCCTCAGATTTCTCAGTTGTACTGCCCAGAACAGCACCTGACAACCAGTGTCTAACATTTCCATAAAATAGTGTTACAATCAGAAAGATTAATGCAGTGGAAGGGCGATACAGGAGCAGAACAGCAAAGGGACTAGTGCTGATAGGATGGTATTTCAAAGGAAAAGCAAAGGTGCTCACCTGTCTGAAGATGTAAGCTCACAGGAGAGACTCCACAAGGGAGGGATCTCCAACCAGAGATCCTTCCCCAGTTGCAGTCAGCCCTTAAATGAGCTCTAAGAGAGGTGCAGCCAGGCTCCTCCCCTTCCTAAATCACAGGAGAATTGCCTTCACCTGTGCTCCCAGGGCTGACCAGGTCCTTTCCCCAGCTGCTCAATCAGTGGTTCAGGGCCTGACTTAACAGTTACCATACAGATAGTAACTCATTTTCCTCCACCTCTCCCTTGCACCTGTGTTGTCAGAGCCAGAAACATTTTTCCTTCCCCTCCTTTGGCCTGCATCCTTTTTGGTCTTATCTGGAAACTTGTTGATGTAAGTGTCCTCCACTGGCAATACTCAGCAAACAAGGTTCTAAAAACACCTTACACAGGTTAATGTTAATACTTTGGACTTTATGGTCAAATATGAGACATAGCCTCAAAGAAAAAAAGCAACTTACAGTAAGTATTAAAAGACTGAAAGGGCATCTAGCACAGCCAGTGTAACTTTCAAGAAAATGGTAAAACAAAGGATTGAATCTCAGAAAAGTTTAGTTATGTGTGAGGATGTGTGAAGAAGCAAACTGATATGACTAGAGACAAAATTCAGATAAAAACAAAGATAATCAGCTGTATATAGACATGTCTGACATATTTAGAAGGTGGCATTACAAGATCTGTTGACTAGTGTTAGCAAAAAAAAATTACTTGACATGCAGCAATGAAATTGCAGATGCTGCTTGAAGTATCAAAAACCTCAATGAAGTATCCTACATATTTTTTCATACATCCTTACCATAAGATTAGGCAGCATTTGAAACTGAAATGACAGGCAAAAAGCTGGCAGGCAGAATTACTGGAGATGTCAGTCAGGATGCACATTGGGGTAGTCATGTCATTCATAACAGGAAGACTTGACTGTGAATTTAACTGCAGCAAAAATATTGCATAAGTCATCAGTTTTACTTAACTAGCAGCTGTGCAGAAGTACTGAAGAGGCACCAGCAGTAGGCAATGTTATCAAGTCTGGGGCATCACCTGCTCACAGTAGTTGATCTCACACTTAGCTACTTTTTCCAGGCATTCAGTGTGTATGTTAGCTACAGTGTGCATTGCTGTGACTGAAGGGTGTCAGTACAAACATGCCAGATCACTGACTCATTTCAATCAGTAAGCTCAGCTCCAGAAACATATAACCACTGTCTTCCAGCCCCACTATCAGCCCCCAGCCTGCAACTAGTGCTCCCGCTCAACAAACAAGCTCCAATTTCTCCTCTCTGTCCCAGGGTCACTGCAGGAGCAGAAACACATTAGAAACAATGAAAAAAAAAGGATCAATAATGTTCTGGGTTGGAATGGTTCTACCATAATGCAGACATCCAGAATAATTAATTTTCACAGCATGTTGCAAACCTTTTGCTTGAGCTGTAGTTTTAGGCACAGAGCCAGAAAAGAAATTATATATGGGTATGTATACATACATTTACACAGGAAAACACATTTTTAGTTACTTCAAATAAAGCTGCCTCAGCTTGAGATAGTTAAAGCTCCCGCAAGTTGATCAAGGATTCATGCTTTGCATAAACAACAGGCTAGACATTCATAAAGTAAGTGACTACACTGTAAGCAACCCAGAAAAATAATTTTCCTTTTCTTCACTGTAAGGAGTATTTAGTTCTATGTTCAGGGACTTCTTGATACAAGTCAAAATGCAAGTCATACTCTACACAAAACTAAGGGGTGATGATACTGAGTTGCAACGTGAGGCACAAATTTCATTTCAGCATTTCAAAACTTCATTTTTAGTATGGCTTTCACTAGACTTATTTAAATGAACTGCTGTAAGGGGTGGAGCCTAGTTAGATACCCTGGCGCAGACTGAGGAATTAATTGCAGTTCAGGTCAGTCCTTCTGTCAGGGGAAAGAAATAAGTGAGTGACTGGATTATGACAAAGAATTAGCAGTTGGTCTCACCTTGCCTTTTACCTCTTTGCACACCTGGACACCTGAAGGAGTTATAAAATGACAGCAGGAAAAGGAAATTCAATTCCCATAAGCTTTTGTTTCTAGTCCTTCAAAACAAAATCATTTTACTTTTCCAGGACAATAGAGTATCAGAGGTAGTTCTCAGAGCCAGATATGTGATTATTCCTCGTGAAAAGTATTCTCAGCATATACGAGTACATAGCTGCTGCTTTTACTGCAGGACTGTACCAGAGGGTTACCAGATTCCCTCCTGTATCTCACCCCACTTCACATTTGAGGACCAAATTCATTTTTATCATAGATTTGCTAGAGATGGAAGGGACCCTTGAAGTTCATCCGGACCAACTCCCCTGCAATGAGCAGGGACACCTGCAGCTAGATCAGGTTGCTCAGAACCTGGTCCAGCCCGGCCTTGAACATCTGTAGGAATGAGGTGTCCAGCACCTCTCTGAGCAACCTGTTCCCATGCCCTTTTTGCCCTCACTGTAGAAAGCTTTTTCCTTATATCCAGTTTAATTCTCTCCTCTTTAAGTTTGAAATCATTTATCCTTGTCCTCTCACAACAGACCCCGCTAAAGTCTGTTCCCTTCTTTCTTGTGGCCCTCCTTTACATACTTAAAGGCTGCTCCCAGGTCTCCCTGGAGCCTTCTCTTCTCCCAGTTGAACAGCTCCAGCACTCTCAGCCAGTCCTCGCAGGGGAGGTGTTCCATCCCTTGAATCACTTGTCACCCTCCTCCAGATGCACTCCAACAGGAGCATGTCTCTCCTGTCCTGAGGACTCCACATATGGACACAGTATTCCAGGTGAAGTCTCACCAGTGCAGAGCAGAAGGGGGAGGATAATCTCCTTCAACCTGCTGGCCATGCGTCTTTGATGCAGCACAAGATACAGTTGGCTTTCTGGACTGCAAGGGAACATTGCTGACTCGTCCAGTTTATCGTCCACCAGTACTCTTAAGTGTTTTCTGGCAGGACTGGGCTCAATCCTTTCATACCCCAGCTTCTATTGATAGCAAGGGTTGGCACAACCCAGGTGGCAGCTTGGCCACAATCTTACCCTGATTTGTTGAGCCTCCTTGGTCCACTGCTCATGCCTGTCTCATGCCATGAACACTCAAGTTAGTATCTTTCTAATTTGGAGTCAGAAGGGCTTTGTGTCAAATCCCAAATCCAGAAAGATTATATCAGTGACTCTTCCTTTGTCCACTGATGAAGTTGTGCCATCCTAGAAGGCTGCTTCATTGGTCAGGCAGGACATGCCTCTGGTTGTCTTGCATGACCTTCCTGGCCTACATGTGCCTTAGTACCACTTGCAGGAGGACCTGCTCCTGTATCTTCTCTGATAAAGCAATGAGGCCAACAGGTCAGTAGTTCCTCAAGTCATCCTTTCTACCACCCTTCTCAGGTTCCTGTTGCACCACCTTCCTAGGAAGGTCTCTGCCAGGTTCCAATAAGCTATAGTTCCCTTCAGATCAATTCCAGATGCATATGCTTTAGCAGCCAGAAGGAGGATAAAAGTGTCAGCAATAAAGACACCACCAAGCATAAAGCACAACGCTCCTCCACAGCTTTTCTCATTCTTGCTCAAGTTCCTGATGTTACCCACTTCTCTCCTTTGTTGCTGAAACAGTGAAACTTTCTAGTCACCTGAAATTTAGCTTTTCCTTTCTCATTCCTGAAGATATTATTTTGCCAGAGGAGGTAAGTTGCTTCTCTTAGAGAGGATGGATTATAAACAATTAACCTTTCATTTCTCCAGTTTCACCTAGTTGTCAAAACTTCTAACTGTAACATCATATGAGGATGAAATGAAAAAAATGTTTATTCCCAGTTTCAAAACTATTAAGGTCTTCCACAAAATTAAGTCTATCCCATGATGTGATTCTGAAACTACTGATACAGTTCACAGTTCAGTTGCATGAACCCTCATACTTTTCTAAATTTAGTGCTGCAATTTCTATATCAATATGCCACAGATGTTTCACACTGAATCATCAATAAAGAAATTAAAGCCAACTGTAGAGTTGCATCTTGCTATACCAAGTACTGGAAGCATCTTCCTCTCCAGAGGAAGACACCGTATGCTCATAACAGCCCCTTACTGACCTGTTTGATGCAGGTGGTCTCTAGCCAGCTCAAATAAACGCATATGCATATTTGTGATGGGGTTAAAGGAGCCACAAGCTAGAAGAATGAGAGGTATCCTGCTCTTCATTGACATGAAGATACTGAAACTCCACCCTGAAGAAAAAACAGCATAAAGTAAAAAGACAAACTTGACTAAGTGCAGTCTTCCCATCGTTCCTCAAACCAAAAGGAGCACTCTTTTCACAACCATGTATTCTTGACACATTGGTAAAACATCAAATCATCAGTTTGCTGTATTATCACAACGCACAAAGAAATTAGCTCAAAAATGCAGGTTTAACACTAACTTAACAATTCTTCTCTATATACAGAAATAGCTAGAAACTATTTCTAGAAACTCATGTATTACTGTTATTGACAACTGTCAGGCTTTGATTTTATTTCTAACCTGTTTTTGTCAGGAAGCAACTCCTCATACTGTCCTTCTGTCAACCGCCTATTAATAACTTTAAAACCTGTAGGCCTGTCAAAAGCAAATTTTTAATTTTTAAAATAAGTTGGGACCTGTGCAGCATATGGCAAAAACCCACATGCAACACCCAAACCTACAGGTCTGGTTTCCTCAGAGGTAGGCAGGCAGCCAGTCTGTGCATACTTTATTAGCAGTTGCCTGTATAGTTTCTTCATTGGATGGCAGACAAGTGACAGCTCAATGATAGAGAACAGAAGCTATAGCTGTTACACGGGGGACACTAAAATCTATGGATATGGAGGATGGGTGAGGAGAAATGCTTGAGCTGGAAAATAATCTTTATACATTTTAGATAACTTGGGTCATCTCAATACAAAAGCAGTAGAAATCAGTTTTAGTCACTCCGCTTAGCACTACTTGCTTACTTAATTCTTTTTACAACTGGTCTACAGTTTATCAGGCATGATTCCAACAGTTAAGTCCTACATACGTATCTGCAATTATGATTTTTAGGTGTGCTCTCATTTCCTTGCATTTGAACTTGCATACATATGCAACAGCACTATTTCAAGTCCTTGTATTCCCTTAATTTTTCCCCCTTTTTTAATCTTAGAATTTAAAAACAATGGTTAAAACAAAGCCACACTGAAGCTTCATAGTTACAAATTCCATCAGTTGATTTATAGAATTTATTTCAGGATTTCACTCTGAAGACTAGGACTGCTTGCAGCATTCAAGACACAGAGCAACAGTTTTTAATACTTCCACTTTTGAAGTGTTAGCAGTTAGAAATTTTTTTTCCATAAAAAAATTACTTGAAGCATGCGCAAAGATTTCATTATCTACTACTGAATACACATTAAGACTCCCCCATCCCCTTTTACTTATTTCTCATATCCCCTATCATCTTAAAGATATACCACAGGCAAGACAACTTCATGGCTGGAGAGCCATTAGAAGCTAGCAGCAGTGTTATGGTCTACAATTGCAGTAGCTATCGGAAGAACATTGTGCAGCTCTGTGTCCCACTTCCTTGGTTTACTAACCCTGTCGAGACGCTAACAAACTCATACAGAAAGGCTGTATGCAATCTTTACAGGTTCCTTATTCAAAAGGAAACTGAAACCAAACTCAGAAGTGCTCTTTGCTCAGTACCAGCAATTCAGTAAATCTATCATCATTTTATTAGGAATGACTTGTTTTTTTTAAACCTGTTTCAAGGAATAAAAATACCTGACTGACTGAAAAATAAGTTGTTACTAAAATATTTAAGCATTCTTCCCTGTTCTGCTGACATGTAGTTTGTGCTTCCTTTACACAGCTTTCCTTGACCATGCTGCAAGTTATAAACTGAAAGATTTTTTATTTTTTGCTTTCAAAGCAGCTTTTTATTCTATACACTTCTTTCTCACCTGAAAAAGATGTCTTCAATTGTTGGATTGCCGCTCCTATTTATAAAAAGGAAAAGCTGAAACAGAAAATAAGTTAAGAGGCATTCCAAAATATATTTATATGGAAATAGAAGTATGAATAATAATCAAAACAGCAATGTTGTTATTCCTGGTACCCCTACACAGTGTAGCCTAACTTCCTCAGCTGGCACAGTATAGCTTTTAAGACTTCAAAGAAACCTTTCAAGTTCAGCTGCTCTTTCCTAGGTTGCCAATTCAAAATAGGTAAACCTGGGATTAGAAAACTATCAGGTATAGATCACCTCAAGCTGGAAAGGGTGAAAAGCCGCATCCCCAAGAAAGCATTCTGGGTACCTCCTTTCTTTTAGACAGAGAAAAAAAAAGGATGACTGGAAAGGAATTCCAGCTGGAGTAAACACTCCTGTACTTTGAAGATCATATCTGAGTATATTTTAAGATATAAGTCCCCTACACAAATATAAATAGAGCATATCATTAAGAAGGAGAAGGAAAGTTATACAACTTCTCTATTCCTCTAGTTGCTCTTGCACATAGAACTCCCAGTATGTTTTTTAGCTTCTTTATAGCTAGTAATGTAAGCCTTGTGCCACAGGTAGATTAGATTTCTTCCTACAGACAGACATCTTTTTGCTACAGGGTAGCGAACCTAAAGTATCTTACACGAAAGCAGATAAAAACAAACTAAATCAACCCATTGCTCAGAAAACAACCCATACTCAGTGTTGAGACAAACTGGCTCCTCCCAACATAACAAGGGCAAACACATGGATTTCACAGTAATAGCTAACCTCCATTAATAACATGCCTTGGAACCTTCCACAGTGAGAACCCAGCAGCGATGCAACATTTATGTACTGAAAGTGACCATTACCATTCACAAGAATTAGAGCACAAGTAGCATATTGATTCATTAAGGAGAACATACATACACAAAAACACATAGGAACAAACAAGCCAACCCATATATTTTTCAGCTAAACTACAACAAAGAAAAAAATCAAATACAGGAGAAAAAACTAAACATAACATCCTCCTAACCAGTTTACCTCCTGTAATACAGTAGCAATTACACTAAACGTGGGAACACCTCAATATTTGAAGTACTACAAACATCATCAAACATTCAAGTTAAAGTCACATGTATTTTATAGGTTGCCATTGTTAGACCTAAAAAAAACCCAACAAAACTACTCCTGCCAAGTTCACTGCAATACCAGACAGTACCATTAGCAATACCAATAGTCATACATAAGAAAAAAGTTGACCCACCCAACTGGTAATGAGAACCTCTAGCTATAGAGCACTCCTCAAGAAGAGACCTCCATACAGGAAACACCCATCCTCTACAGGCTAACCCTTAAATGAGCACAGGAAGGGGTGGATCTGAAGTCCACGGGACTTCCGGTCACATGAGAAGCACAGGTAAGGTGTTTGCACCTGTGCTTCCTTGGCCAGCCACTCCCTTCACCAGGTGCTCGATCATCAGTTCAGGCCGTGACATAACAACTCCTCTACAGCCATTAACTGATTTCATCAGCTGAAAACAAACCACAAACAAGTAGGTGACTGTGCTGTTACCAGGCAGTTCTTCAGCGTGTGTGTTGTGCCAGGGGAATATATTTGTTTTCATAAAAGTAAGCCAATAAGCTAGTGCTGAATACTTAGATAAGTTGTCTTCCCTTCCCAAACAGCCCTCAGACCAAAAAGCAGTGTTTAGTAGCAGCAGTAAAAACCTGTGTCAATTTCAATATGCTAAAACTGATTTGCTCCTACTAGTTGCTATATGTGACAGCCCAGCTGTCACATCACTGATGTACTTAGTTAAATAATTAATCATTGATTAATTTGTTCCCTAACAATTGTCCCTACATAATGCATCTTCCGTGAGCCGTGCCCCACAAAACAGGGTAGTGTTTGCTCTTATTGCGCCTCTCAAGCCTAGCTGAAATAGGAAATACTTTTGAGAAAGCATACTGATAATTCAACTGTTCTACTTTTGTGGTAATTCTGATGAAATAAATACTAGTTAGATCAAGTATATATCTTCTAACAGAGAAGAAGAAATATGGAAAACACATAGTATCTATAGATTGGGAAGGGAGGAAAGGACAGAGTGTACCATCTCAAATTGGATTACAACGAAGAAAGCAAATCTTCTCTTAGAGATTTTGGTAACTAAACTTTAGGAGTGCTTCTATGTCGTAATGCTACTAGTCAGCAGAAAAGACAGTTGTTCAGCGCTTGTAGAAGTCAGGTTTTCACTTCTGCTCTTCCACTTCTGTCACTGTGTAAAAGGAAATAGAATTCAACTGTTCCAGAGGCTGTCCCTGGCTGCACGCATACCAAAATTGAAGCGACCTAATTTGTAGATACCTACTTTGTGTTTCACTCTAATTATTAGGTCTGTGATAAATTATTGCCTTTTTTTTTTTTTAAGTTTTTACTGATAAAACATTTTTATAATTGTCTATGCTAGTTCTGCAGCAAGATCTCCCATTTTCAAAAATTGTGAAACATGAATGCCCGTTTAATACAACAGGTCATTTAACGTCACATTTATCAAGCAGAACTAGCATGCTAATTTTATTTTTTTGAATCTAATATAAGTATATTTTAAAATCAATTCTGGTTTTAAGAAACAACTACGTTTGATTTCTGAATAAAATGAATAAATTTTATAAATACATCTCCTGCCAGTTTGGCTTCCCTCCTGACATGACAGACGCTTTTGTCATATTTCTGATCAGTGAAATATTACACAGCTTTTGTCATCTTTGCTGTCTTCAAAATTCAAAAATAATGGAAACAAGAAAAAGCACAGCTTTGACCAGACAGCACAAAGGTTTTGCTTTTAATGGCAAAAGGGATGACTCAAAGAATAAGGCTCAAAGAAGACAATTAACAGGTTCACATTTCCTGCAGCAACTGTCTGGCTCCTGGCGAGCTCTTCTGATTCAGGGCTGCACACGCTCTGCCCTGAGAACACGTCCCAGTAGCCTTGGCCAAACTGATGCCTTCTTACTACATGGTAGTTGCTATGGTACTGCCTGCAATGTAGAAAACTTTCAACAATATGGCACACCATGCAGCTATGCATAAAAGGGCAGATAGCTTCAAATGAGGAAGCGTCACTTGAGCAATGCAGTAGATTATATGATGGAAAAAAGCTGTTATAATTCTCATTAAAAAATTCCTGCAAGTTCTTTTTCTATTGCTTATATTCCTAAAATACATCAATAATAGATGATGTTACAGATGACCACAGTTAAATTCTGCTGAAAATCATTAATTAGAGCCATATCTGATTAATTATCAGAAGCACAATGGAGTGCTGAGCAGTGCAGTCTGATTCATGAGCTGTTAAATTAGTAAACTGGAGGAAAAGCCACTGATATGTGCACACTGCAAGGCGGGCTCACCCTTGAGGTAGGATTTCTGTAAAAAGCAGAAAGAAACGGAATTTCAGCACAGGATGAAAGTGTTATCTCCTCCTGTGAGGGCAAATCTAGACTAATTTATATAAAATTTAGATTTGAACAAGTTCAAAGCTGCTCATATCCTTTCTTTCATGGGGTCACATCGTTATCTCGTATAAATTTATGTAGCTGCACTGAGCCCAGCTGAGTTACAGTAGGTGACGCTAAGGATGTTATGGTTGTAAGACATTCTCAAAGTCTGAGAAAAAAAGTACGTTTAACCAGGTAACTAAAATCACAGCAGACCATATTACCATAACCCTTAAAACTATGATCAGGTACCTGAGATTTTTCTCATGCTGTCACTAATGGGAGCCATTGCTATAACAGAAGTTAATCCAGTCTGTGTTCCCAGGATGTACTTTCACTGAAAGCAGTCCTCCATAGCAGTGACATACATACCTGTATATCCAACCTTTCCACCTTAATAATGAAGATAACATAAATATCTGGGTAAGAGAAAAAATGAAAAATGTGTAATATAGGGTGGTATTTTATTTGCTTATCAGAAAGTTACTCACCCCAGCCAAGAAGAATTTTACAAGGTGGCTATAAATATTATTCACAGCTTAATATGACACTCTGATCCTCTAAACTGGCTTTTTCAGGGCCACATGATGGATCACATAATGGTTAAATTCGAGTGACTCAGGTGTACATCATTTCTTTGACTTTCATTGAAGAACCACTAACGAAGTACGCGGTAGGGTACATTATTTTTGATCATATTCAGCATTATTCAAAAGATGAAGTTTTCCCTTTCAATCTTCACTTTAGAGTTGTAGTTGCAAATGTGAGTCTCATCACCATTTCTAAATGAGCTTCAAAGAAACCCCCAAAACTAACCAACTCCAACCTTGTTGCAGGATTCACCAGAGCAACAGTGTATGCAACTTGACAAAAATCATGTTTTCTTTCCCCTTCACGTATCTGTGAAAAGGAGCCAAAGCACACCCAGTATTGTCTTCAGTGGCGTATGGGGTTCTTGTGCTTAAACAGAGGCTAGGCTTAATTTTGGGATACTCACCATTTTTCCTTCTGCTCTGTGCGAGCAGTAACTTCCCCAGCAAATTGCAGTGACCAAAAAGCTATCAAATTTTTAAGCCATCAGAATGAAAAGCATTACATACATTTCTTACACTAATATATGAATGTGTCTAGTAACACCGAGGACTTTGCATGGTCATGAAGCTGTTTAAGTAAATGGTTCCTAGGCACAGGATTTTACATTGCTTGTTGTCTTTATATTTCTATTAGTTAATCAATTCAGAATTTCTACTTGCTTCACCTTTTACAGTCAAAGAATTCAAACCAAGTAGACAAGTGCATGTGACTTGTTATCACTCAAAATGCTTTGCTTGCTCCTGAGAATATTTCATCTGTACAGAGATTTCTATCTAGCCAAAGAAAAAGTGGCATTCTGGAACCGACACCCCACTGAGCTGGGCGGACCTCTGGTCTGACACATTATGGCATTTCTTAGGGGTTTTGAGATCTAAATAATACTCTATAAGCCTAGTGGCTAGTTTCTTAGTTTCGTTCTTAGCATTAAGAACAATGCAGAATGCTTGGTGGATAGCGAGGCTTCTACAGCATTTTTCAGTGATGCATTACAATAAACCAATAGAGGGAAAAATCAAGCTGCGAAGTCGCTCTGGAGATCTGGCAGCCTCGGGGCAGCAGCACCCTGCAGCCGCGGAGCGGGCAGCTTCCCCCAGCTGCTCCAATCTGCCCTGCCAAATGCTGCAGTTGTTGCTCAAGCATTTCATAAAATAAGACCTTAGAAATCATCACTGGAATGACATGTGATTTATCTCATTAAAGTACTTTAAAAGGCAGAACCTCAAATAGTTCCAATTTGCCTTTGACAGGACTGTCACCTTGTGCCCTCAGTGCCCTTTGGACACCTCTGGGCTTCCCCAGAGTCCTTCACAAATGCTTCTAGACCATCTGAGTGCTAATTAGCTAACCGAACCTCAGCTAAATTCTACGATTTGCATTTCTGAGGTTAAAGGCATGAAGTTATTTTACTGCTAGAACTGTGCGATGTGACCAGTCCTGAACTGCAGCTACTAATGATCGGGAATGAACTGATTGCACACCGTATTGCCACAGAGCTTAAGGAAAACAAACACAGCCATGCCATGGCCCGATGCCTGCTGAAGTCTTTGAATAATGCAACGCCAGGGATCATTTATGAATCCAAACACCAGCTGCTGCGTGAGAGGGGAGACAGCCTCGGAGACTGAAGGAGAGGAGACAGGAGAACGGTTACACAGTGAAAGCCAGGGATTAAAATACGTCTGCGTAACCACAGACATCCTTGTCTGCTTTAACTCACTGACACTCTATGAAGCGTTTGGGAAAAAGAAGCCAAAGCTCATTTATCAGCTTTAATTACCGTTCTAAATATCCATATATAAAATATATGGATGTGTATTGCTCCTGTATTCCTCAGGGACAGCGCTGTACTTTCAGTGCCCGAGCCGGTCAGCTGCACTCTCAGGCACGCAACAAACACCGTCTGCTGTGCCGGCGGGGCCGCTCCGGTTCCAGCGCGGGGGAGCGGCCGCTCCCCAGTCCTCTCGCTGCCCGGCGCACCCCGGGCTCCCGGCCCCTGCCCGGCCTCGCAGGAGCCGGGGAAAGCCGCGTGCCCAGAGTTGCCGCTGCCCCCCGTTCGCACCGTGCCCGCGGCTCGGCCCTTACCGCTCGCGGCCGGCCGCTGCTGCTGCAGCCCCCGCGATCCCTGCGGCGCCGTGTCCTGCGGTTGGCAGCCCGCTGCTGTTCCTGCTTGTAAGCGGGAGCGGAGCGCTGCGGGCCGCGGCTGGCACCTGCGGGGCGACGAGGTCCGGTTACAACCGAAACGTCGGTGCGTTCCAGTGACTTCACTGAGGCTCCAGGACTTAAAGGGAGCTTATAAACAGGAGGGAGATCGACTTTTTACACCGTCTGATAGCAGTAGAACAAGGCGGGACGGTTTTAAACTAAAATAGGGAAGATTTAAGTTAGACGTTAGGGGATGGTTTCTCTCAGGGGGTGGTGTGGCACTGGCTGCCCAGAGAGGTTGTGGGTGCCACATCCACAGACATGCTCAGTGTCAGGTTGGATGGGGCCTTGGGTCTGATCGGGTGGGTGGAAACCCTTCCCACAGCAAGCGGTTGAAATGAGGTGGTCTTTAAGGTCCCTTCCAATGCAAGCCATTCTGTGATTCTAAGAGGGCAGAGATCTGCAGTGGTGCTAGGGTCTATAAGTGTATTGAGGATGGAAATATTAAAATCTCGGACTATTAACATGCAGTGATTCACAAGACCAGGCTTTGGCAGTGGGATGTGAGTTTGTGGCGTGAGGTAGGGACCTGAGGTGGGAAGATGAAGCTGGGACACGGGTCTGTGAGCTGAATGAACATGTTCAAATGGCAGCATCAGATGTTTAAATGCTGACAGTGCCTCCAACAAGTATAGGCACATGAGGTGAGGCTGTGGCTGTACCATGAAGCAACTTCTTCAACAAATGGAAAATGACTCAGAGCATGCTTTCAGCAAGTCTGCTGATGATACAAAGCTGAAATGCCCATGGACCCTTCATTCCTCTGCACATCTGCTCTTCCTGAATTTGGGAAAGCTGCAGCCATCCTTCAGGTTCATCCCATGGGTCAATAGTGGGTCCAGTCCTGCATAAGAGCCTCACAAATGATCAGGATGACGCATCAGCGTTTATCCTCACAAGGCCACTGAGGATCCCAAACTAGGAGGAGCGGCTGATGCATCAGAAGCCATACAGTGGGATCCCAGGTTAAGTTTGTCTTTCATCTCTCAGAAGGAACAGAAGGAAATCTACCACCAATTTCAGGATTTTCAATAATCTATTGGCATTGACAAGATCCCCTTGTGCCTTCTTTTCAGTGGGAGGAGCAGTCCCAGCTCTCTTCTCATTGCAGAGATGCTCCAGTACTCCCTTCCCATCAGCTTGGCTGCTATTCACTGGGCTCCTTCCAGCGTGTCCAGGTCTCTGCTGTACTTTGGAGCTCTGGACACTGGGTCTCACCAGGGCTGAGCAGAGGGGAATAGAGTGATGACCTTGAGCTGCTGGCAGCACATCTCCTGATGCAGTCCAAGGAATAACGATGACTAGTGACACCTGGCACAGAAGAGTTGCGGAGTGCCTTAGCCTTCTCTCAGTAGGTTGAGCCACCTACTCTGAAGTGGAGTCCAGCATGGCAATGCATGTGGTCTCTGGAGCTCCACTGCTCTTCTTGGACTCATGTCAGCCATCCAGTGTCCTTGGTATCCCACAGCAGTTGGAACTGCCTGCGTCCGTTGTGCTCCCACTCCCAGCAGAGGCTACAGACAAGCTGGCAGGGGGGGCCTGGAGGGACTGCGCTGTTTGTGTTGGCACAAGACACTCTGGGACTTGGTTGGGGATCTTCTTTCCTGTCACTCCGTAGCCTGCTGGATCCTTCCCCAGGAGTGGTGAGTTAAGACATGACCTGGGGAGTGCCACATAAGGCTCACAAGCATGCTGATGCGCTGGCTGCACAATGGACAGCTGACCCTGTCAACAGCCCAAAGCTCAATGCAGCCCCTGCAGAAGGTGTGCCTGGAGGGGATAACAGGAGTCATGTCAGCCAGCAGGCTGAGGCATATGGGGCACATCTTCTCCTCATGAGTCTCTGCTGGCCACACCTGTGCATGTTCTTGCAGTTGTCATGTTGATAGTTTTGCTGCTTGCCTGCCAGCATCAACCCAAGGACTTCCACTCAGGCAGTTTCACAAACATTGAAAAATAAATGATTTACTGAAGTTTGACATAACAGATTTGGGATTGCTGTTGATAAATACGCTTACTGCAACAGCGCTGGTATATGACATTAGTGCTAGCAAAATAAATGCTATCCTGGATATTGCTCACCTAGAAGTAAAGGGACAGTGCTTACCAAGGGATGGCTTCCCTGTTTTGGTGGGGGGGAAGATGAGCACAGCTTATCCTTATTTTTCAGTAAGTGGGTGGTGCACAGACTTGGGCTTTCATATTTTTGTGCATTGCTTTCTCATGTTACATCCTTCTTCTCCACCAGCTATCGAGTACTTCGAGATCCTTGCAAAGTGGGGAGTCCAGAGAGTTTGAAGTCATATTATTCTCTCTGCTTCTAGGCAAAGAGAAAGAGTATTTCAAGATGCCAGAACATCACTAGTTGTGTAATCTACCCCAAAACTTCTAATACCACAGTGTTAATAGGGAGCACAAATATTCCTCTTACTTGACATAGAGTAAAAAAAGGCATGGTATTCTGGAATGAATTTTAAACTTTACTGTCTGAAATACACATGCAAAAGATAACACTTCACTGCTGCAGTGAGAACAGACAATGTCCTTCAGGTCTTTGTCTGGCCTTGCCTAATGCTACCTCAGGCATGGTTTCAGCATTTGGAACTTGGACTTGCAACTGGAAGGAGACTATGTACTCTAGGCACCACCTTTGGAAGTCTGAAGTCATAAATTAGATTCCCCAGGCAAGGCACAAGCTTAAAAAATATAGTTAAGTATAGAAAGTGTTTTGTCTGTTGCTTTAAAGCATATATAAATTCTAATGTTTCCAGGCCTTTCTTCCTAATGCTAAATCTGCAACATTATAGAAACATTAATTCTCCCAACTTCCTTTGAGGGGAAAAAAAAGCCAGTTAAAAAACTTCATAAAGCTGACATCCTAAAGCAAAATTGATCATTTATTTCTGCTGAGCATGCTTACTGAACATATAAAGCTTATCCAAACAAGAATAACTAGAATTAAAACCTCCTCTTTGGATATTTTAAATCACTGTTATATATTTGGGGAATAAATAAGATTTCCTATAAGAGGAAACATTGTGATTCATTTACAAAAAAAAAAGAAAATCAATCTGAAGATTAAATCTTGCACATTAAGCTTGAAAACTGAGGGCAAGCACACAAGTTAAAACAGTGCAGCAGCACTGATGGCAGTGGTAACTGTGCTTGCTGAGGAGCTTACCATTTCTGATGCAGGCTATCATGGCTGTTAAAATAAACATTTCTTCATTGTTGCCTTTGAACATAAGTTTTCCATTTCTAATTTTAGACTGTTTAATAAATAGAATTCTTTCTGAATTGAGTTGTATCTGGAATAATTTGCTGGTGGTAAGCACACAGACCAGTAGATCTGATCCTAATGGTGTTCTCTACTGTGTCCTCCTGATGTCAGAGGAATTGCAAATTGTGCCTCAAGTGCCTGGATGTGAAAGACATTATATGGGAAAGAGAAGAGTATCAGGCAGGAAGATGTGCAAGAGCAGCAGCATTCAAATGGTGCCCTGTAGCGGAACAACAAACAACCACAGAAAGTACCGAGTCAGTTACGAAAGATGAATGAATTAAATCCTGTCTTCTGACAGTTAAATTAAAACAAGGTTACCACTACAAAATCATATAATGTTCTGACAATTACTCAAAGACAACAGATCCCACTCTTTATTTTACACTGGTGTGTTTTCACGGGTTTCAATTCTGGTTTGCTTCCTGCGGGAGTTTGAAGAAACCCCACCATTCTGTTACTATCCCATTACTGTGAGGTGGAACACGAGCTGGAATGCTCACATCTAGGTAGACAACTGTGATTATGAAATTGCAAGCCAAAGTTGCTCCAGACGCTATGAATCAGCTTCTTTACCAGAATTTGGCATTAGCTTCAGCTCTTGAGACGGAAAGCTCCCAGGGCCTTACATAAGTTGTGCACACATCAAGGCTGTAGAATTAGGCCTTATAATTGCAAAATCTGCCAAAAGAGCAGCACAGCAAGTCAGGGTAATCTGCTGGTTCTTGGCATCTAGCCCTTACTGATGTGTATTTCAGGGCAGAAAAAGATCAGTTGGGAAGAGATGGAGAAGAGAAACATGAGAGAAATGTTCATTAACCTTTACCCTCCATAATGGTATTGGAAAGCATTAGCTTCAAGTCTTGGCTTGGACAACAAGGCAATCATTCACTCAGCTTAATCTATGAAGTAAATACTTAAACTTTTACTTTTATATTACTTAAATGCTGCAGTTACAGTTAGTTTGAACATTACATCAAATATTACAGATAGGGTGGACAAGAAAATGTTTACTTCCTGTAAAAGGAAATCATTCTGTTGCTTGATTGCTATTAGAATTAAAGGCAAACATGAGCACATCCATTATTTCTGAGGCAGACAGTGGAAATCAGAAGGCTAAAATGCAGCACAGAAACACAGCAAAGCAGGCTCCAGTGTGCTATAGTTCTCTGGAGCTGCAGAAGATAAATGAGCAGAGGTAAAGGACAGGGCAGCACACAATGCTGTATTTGAAAGCCAAGAAAAAAACAACTTAAAAGGGCTCAAACAACAACCATAAAACTTCAGTTGGCTGCACAAAAGACTTATCTGAAAGATAAAAACACTGAAAGGCAGAGAAGTAAAAGTTTTTCCTCAAGTTTTATGCTTCACAATGATAAAAGCATTTTTTTTGTCACAGGTGAACTAGATGGAGCATTTGTACTTGGT
The DNA here is from genome assembly GCF_016699485.2 of Gallus gallus. Lineage (NCBI taxonomy): Eukaryota > Metazoa > Chordata > Aves > Galliformes > Phasianidae > Gallus > Gallus gallus. The sequence continues at coordinate 5,650,697 of NC_052540.1, forward strand.
TCATTTCTTTCTTTTATTAGAGAATCTGTTGTATATTTTTGTTTGTGTTTTTTTTTCTCCTCTCTCTAATCTTCCAATATTAGTAAAATTCTGTTACTATACATCAGTTGTTTCTTGGTAGGGCTTTAGATCTGCCATTTGTTTTGTCTTTTGTTTTTAGTCATTTTTCTTTCTTGTAGCTTAAACTTCAACAAAATTAAAATAGCTCACTGTGTTTGCAGAGTGCTTCAGATAGCATTACAAATTATCTTCCCAGAATAGTGGTATTATTGGCTGATAGAATCTCAGCAATGGGATTATGTTTGGCAGTGTAGTCACTTCAAAAAAAGGGCAGAATATTATGTGGAAATAACAACATGGAGGGAGAGAATTAGCCCCAGTTGTTCAATTCAAACTTAGTGCTTCTTTCTGTGGATTTTAAAAAGGTATTAGGGACCTTCCTTTTAACTCACACAGGATATGAAGTATCTGTTGATGGATGGTGCTACTGTATTCTTCCTCTGTAACATACAGGTATTTTTAATTATTGTACAGGAAGCCACAGCATCATACTTGCTAAATGTTGACTTTTCTTTATATGAAGCCTCTAAATTACTGAAAATTTGGTATCTAGCAGTCCTGCTGAGCTGAAAGTGCAAGTAATACTACTATCAAAAGGAATGTTTAGCTGATATGTTGGTGTTAACTCAGGATAGACTGAAACAGAAAACACTTCTGCTTTAACACATTTTCGCCCAGCAAAGTTACTGTACAGGAAAGGTGCTGTAATGTACACCCACTGCAGTACAGGGGCAAACCAGCAGAGAACTTCGCAGTATGAAGTGGTCAGGCATTGGTACTGGGCACATCCCTACATATCATTGTGGCCTAACAGATGCTCCTGTACCAGGAAACTGCAACCTCACAGGAAGAAGAGGAGCAGTCAGGAAAGATTAATCTTCCACTGGAGCAAGAGCTCTAGTAGTAACAATGCCCTAAAAGAGTACACTATAAGCCTCAAGTCTTTTTACTATGTATAAACCAAAATAAACATTCATTTATACACACATCAGTGAAAGAGTAGCAATTGGACAGAACAGTATGGCAGGAAAGACATTGCAACAGAAATACAATGATAGAAGTGCTAACATAGCAGAAAGGTACCATAAAAAAAAAAAAAAACACACACACTCACCCATATCAGAAGATTCTCAGCTCATAAGGGAATTCTTCACCAAGAAGAGATCACCAGAAAAAGAATCTTCCACAGTGGCAGTCAGCCCTTAAATGAGCTCTAAGAGAGGTGCAGCCAGGCTCCTCCCCTTCCTATCTCGCAGCTGAATTGCCTTCACCTGTGCTCCCAGGGCTGACCAGGTCCTTTCCCCAGGTGCTCAATCAGTGGTTCAGGCCAGGACTCAACAGTTACCGTACAGAGAATAACTCACCTATTTGCTTTCTTATCTTGAACAGAACCATTTTTAACTTTACACTGGTGTACCTGAGAGGAAGAACAATGCTTTGAGCCCCCAGATTATGTGTAAAGCACAGGAAACAGTCCTCTAATGAATGGAATGTTTTTTATTAAATTACTTCTAGTTAAAATGGATCATGGGAAATGTACTGTTGAGAAAAACTCAGTTGTGGCTTGAAGCAGTGATTGAGCACCTGGTGGGAGGCAGGGCCAACCCAGGGGACCTCAGGTGCGTGCAATGTACCTGAGTGATTGGAAGGGGTGGAGCCAGGATCCAACCTTCCCAGACCTCATTTAAAGGTTGGCAGTGGAGGTGAGGGTGTTTTGTTGGAGATCCATCCTTAGCTGAGGTCTTCTAAGGGTAAGTAGTTTATTTCTTTTATTTCTGTGGCTGTTGTATTTGGGCAAGTCCTTAGTTGCTACAGTTTAGGGTTTTGTTACTACACTGTTATTGCTTTATTTTCTGTCATGTTTCACTAATACGGTTTGTTTTAGCAAATAGATAACTGTAGTTTTTCAGAGTGGTATGAAGAACTTTTTTAATGCCTTGCAAGTTTTCACTATTGCTTATCTGAGCAATGGGTTTATTGTTTTCTCACTCTAAGCAATAGAAATAATCCAGGTTTTGGTTCTTGCTGCCATAGTCACATGTGTTTCTTAATTAACTTTGCTGTCACTTTCTAAGAACAAACAGTAAGTACAGGTTTTTTTTACTTCCAGTTACTTTTATTGTTTTTCTCTCCTGCTGGTATTTGTAGAAGACAAGGAAGCCTTTGTCTGCTCTTTATCAAACTTCTGGTTAAGACACCAGAATTTCTGTAGTCAAGCACTGAAGAATGTGTGTTATTGGTTAGTAGTGTGTTTTTTGTGTTTTGAGTAAACACAACAATATATTTCTGTTCTTGTAGTAATATCCTTTTTGTGTGCACAGTGATCATATGTGTGCTCATTGGAAGCCACTGAGTTGCAGTAGCAGCAGAAAGTGTTATGTGGGTGTTACTCAGCAGTAGTGCTTTAATGTCAGTCAGATGCCTTTTCTGTGTTGCTAACATTGCTATCCTTCTCGTAGTCCCAGTAGTCAGTGATGTGCAACATGGCTTTAATTAAAAAATGTATTTAAATTTGTGTTCATATTTGTACACTTTTAAAAACACATAGCTTTGTACTTCAAAGGAAATACTAAAAGTATTAATTTACATTAAATGTAAATGTAAGTATCACGTTTACCCATTTTTAACATGGTTCTCTTTATTGATTTCTGTTATCATTCTGTAAGCTAAGGAGTATCTCTCAGCCCTCAGTTGTTTAGCTTTCAATGGTTTGGCTAGAAGATTATTCAAACCGTTTTATATAAACTTGAAAATGATATGATGAGGTATAAATATAATGCTTAAAACCTTGATTTTAGTATAATTTAATATAAAGAATCTTCTAAAAAGCAGTGCTGTGTGGCTCAAAGCATCAAGGCTCTCATCTATCTTTATTGTTTCTCATTTAAGCCCAGATCCACACTTACATGCCAGATGGCAACTGCAGAGGAGTTTCAAGTTATAGCTGCAGTAGATGAAGATAAGTGCCTCTTGAGAAAGGGAAAGCCAGATTGCATATTCCTTTCAATTGCACCTGATGACTTATTGCTAGTCACTAATTGGCTTGTCCATGCACAAGCAATTCAGAATCTGACTGCAGTGCCTAACTTTATCAGTAATTTTCTTCTTCCTGTGGAGATCACTGATGAAGTAAACCCTTACAGCAAATAATATTTTATATGAAGCTATGCAAAAAGCAGACCTGCAGACTTTTCTCTTATTGTTACTGCAATGTAAAGATTTTTTTCTTCAGGAGAGAGATAAAATTTTGTGTAATTATCATTGTTAGTTATAATTGCAAAATGGAATAGCTGTCTATGATCTGCTAACATCAAAAGGACAATATATGCATTTTAGAAAAAGACAAAACTGTGATCAGTACATCTTTGCCATTGAAAGAGACACATATTTAAAGAAAATTAGGCAGTTTTTTCTCACGTATTTTTGTGAGTGCATTTTCATTTTAGTCCTGGGTGGGACATTTGACAGAGAACCAAGAGAGATAACTAAGAAAAGTAAAGGACAACTCAGGAATGAGAAACTGCTCTTTTATTTTCTCTACTTAGGAGCTATCAGCACTAAAACGCCTCTAGAGCTTTAGAACAGCCTTATTGCTTTCCATTGTTGTTGATGACAGACAAAATCTGGGTAATGGTAGAGTGTATAGCCGACAAAGTAATGAGCCCTTTAGAAGGTGAAGTATCCACTTAGAAGCCAGCATCCCTCATAAAATGAGGTGTCAGTATTTTCTAACTAATGCAGAGCCTGCATTGTCTCCCAAAGTCTTCAAATGAAAGCAATTTCCCTAGACGGTTTTGCTAAATGCAGTAGCAGCAGAGGTATTTGCAAACAGAAGAAAACAGCTTTCTGTATTATAAAAGCCTAGCTGTTGTCCTGAAGGGAAATAAATAAATATCAAGTCAGACTGCATAATTAATTCTTAAAGTTCAGTGTCGCTGTTGCCTATGTGTATATAATTGTAGTCCAGGCAACAGTGCAAGTGTGTGTAAAGGAGTGCAACACTTGAGAGCTGTAGCATCATGTAGGTAGATAAAGAACATGAAATTTACTGTTATGTAAACTGAAGTAAAATAAACCACTTGGAATCAGTAATAAAATATATTCTCAAATGTGAGAAAGAGTTCAAATATTCTTAAGTACAACAGGGTCACATGAAACATCTAGGGAAGTGATTAAAGACACTTGAACAGGGATATCAGTTGTGCCTTCTGACTTACTGTTGCCCAATCCTCTTTTCCTGCTGAGGGCCTCATAAATAACATAAGGGATGATCACAGACACCAATCACAATCATCTGATCACGAATGAAGCAGTTTAACACTTGGATTGTTATGCAGTCAGATGAGTAGTTATTAGGAAAATGAAATTTAGGCATCTTCATGGTATAAGAAGTTAGTGAGCATAGAGATTGAGTCTTTTCTCTACATGGTATTCAGACTTAAATGATGATAGAGCACTGCTACTACTGTATCTGGACCAACATTTTGGCAGCTGACAAGACTTAAAATCCTTTCCGTTTATGCAAAGGAATTTCTTTGCCCATCAGCAGCCACACATGGGTGAAATGCCACTTAAAAATCAGAGCACAGCGGCTCTGTTGATGTCTTAATGGCAGATGTGAAGTTAGATATCCTGCTGAATATATGGGATGTCTGTAGGTAGCTCCAATTGTGTGCAGGAGTGTATACACTTGGAACTTCAGAGTGTGAGTTACAGTTGTGGTAGTGTTCTCCTTTGAGTCAGGCTCTTATAACAGTGATCTGGTGCTTGCATGAGGGCTTTGGAGAGCAGCTCTGGTAGTGATTTCTGCAATGACTGGCAAAACTTTGATCCACTTTAGTACAGTGCCTCTTGAGATGCATGTACAGATTGATGGATAAAAATGTTCACAACTTTCCTTTCATCTTCCAGAAAATCTTTCATCTTTGTAGTCTGTAGCCTTCTATAAACCCTCTGAGGAAAGGTAAATAACTGCAAAGTAAGGGAAGAAAGTCTGTTACAGTTTTAAACAAAAACCTTGCGAGGCTGAAATCTTAGGATGGGGATGGGTGGCTGGACAGACAGAAAGAATTACTGCAAGCTTGTCGGTTTCTAACAGTGGTAATATAATAGCACGTTCTGTAAGTATCACTGTGTTGGGGCGGAGGAAGGGAGAGAGTTCTAAGAACTGGATGACTGGCTGGTATATGTATCCACTGATTTTGCAAACCAGGGTAGCAGTGCTTTACTTCAGGAGGTACTTTCAGATTTGTCAAAGAATGGTGTAAAAACTATCCCCCAGTATCTCTTTGTGGAGTTTGCTTTTGAAGTATTAGTTATTGCAATAGTTGGAGGGAATTCAAAGGATCCGAATGACCATTAGTGTGGTTTTTATGGTAAAGTGACATGAGTATTTTTAATGTGAATTTATTGCTCTTAAAGGTGCTGGCTTAACTGACACACTGCAGACCAATGTACCTGTAGAAATAAAGCTTCAATGAGGAAAGGGCGGTTTGGTTACTGTACAGCCCAAAGGTCATTTAAATAATGTAGAAACCATTACTGCTTTTTCTCCCTGAGATGAAATGTTAATTGTTGAGAATTTTAGAGTTTGTTTTCTTCAGTCATACTTTTTTTCTCAGCTAGCACTGTGACTGAATTCAGTGGTGGTTGTGTGAGCCTCATCAGCATCTTTGTGCTGATAATTACCAAGGCGGGTGGGCCGTGATTGGCATTGGTCAGAGAGTCGAGGGGATGGAGGGCACTTTTTGGTGAGACAGAACATCCTGTATTTGTGAATAAGCACTTCATTACAGATCACTTCTTTTGTTTGCAGGGGTGGGATTACAAATCTGTATGGAGCAGTGGGGACTTGGTGCTTTCTCTTTCTCACAGAGGTTTACATATATAAGTAAGCAATTTTCTCTTTTTTAAATGTGATCTTTTGGGTACTATAACCACTGTTTTTGTTTGTTGATACACCATAGCATACATATCAGCAAATACAGCAAAATGTAATTCTGTTTTCGAGGTCAGGCCTGTTACAGGAGCTGCTGTTTTCCAGGTAAAGGTTCAAGGTGTTTTTCAATGAGTCACTGCTTTAATAAATCATTTTGTGTGTGTATTCCAGCTTATACAAATTAGGATATTAATTTCCAAGTGGTGCTTGACATGAATATGCAGTTTAAAAAACCTGAGCTGAATAAAGCATATGGCCTTCACAACATCTCAAGACCATATCTGTAATTCAGTGTACATTCCTGCTGATACACAGACAAAGGTGAATTAATTCCAGACAAAAACACATCAATGCTCTATTGAGTAGTCAATTATTAAACATAGTAGAATCTGAGATTATCAAGACATGCTCAGAATGTACCTGGGATGTTTAATTTGTACCAGAATGGAACAGAATTAGACTACTACTAAAAAAATCGGACAAAATTATACTAGCATAGGATTAGAATGAGTTTTTTCTCTTGCTTTATGATGGATGAGAAACATTTGCGTTACCTACCCTCCCAATTTCAAAGTCCTGTGCATGTACATGCTTATAAATATTGTAGTCAGTAGCTTTTTTTGCCCTCAAGAAATGATCCATCTGATTTTGAATGTTCCATTCTTTGGAAAAATGATGATTTTTTGAGAACCAGACATGAAAGTAGGTGTTGCAACATAAGTGTCCTGGCAACGACTATGGTAGCAGTTTGGTTGAATAAAATGAAGAAATAAATGATTAAGTTATTGCTGAATGATGAGAGAACTATTTCTTGAATGTCACCTGCATGAAGTTTCAAGTGTTGTTCATTCACCTAAACCTATGGTAAAGATTTTTAGGGGGAGAAAAGTGTATTCGATGGCTGGAAAAGCATTTCAAACAAATTACAAATGTTATTCAGGCTGTGGCTGTTAATTTTACTGTGATTATATATTGTGATTAATGCATTGGATCTTTGGTCTAGTGCTCGCTTTTCATTCATGTTAGGCAAGTTGCAGATTTATTGCTATTTGCTGAAAAATACCGTTTAAATCAGGAAACAAATGTCAGGCTGGCTCCACTGCTTCAAGTGGGTTTTAGTAGAACTTTATCCTCAGTTGCATTACATGTATTTTTGTGTATAATTAATTGATATTACTATATGTGGTTCTTATGGTTCAGAAAAAAAATCCCATCTGTGATTTTCAACAATGCTTCTCAGCATAATTTTCACAGCATGATCATAGTTATTTGCATGCTCCTATAGAAATTGCTAAGTCTTTCTAACTTTATTCAACAGGTTGCTGTTACTTTGTTTTCCTGGAAGACTTGGGTAGTATATGAGTCAACATCCAGTTGTTATTGACATTTTGTGCCTTTTAAATAGGAAGTGTGTGGTGCAGGCTTTATATGTATCAATTGGTATATCCAACAGAAACAAAGCAGAAATTGTTTAACTGTAAGATATTGTGAATGTGCTGTCTAATGAGATTACAAGTGCAAGCTAGTATACGTTCATGAAAGTAGAGGAATTCAGAGACAGAAGTTCAGAAGCAGAGGCATCTGTGTATCTCTTTCCTAGATAGCCTTTTCTTCTAGACATTTATTCTTGAAATTGAATGTAAAAGTGTGTTCTTCATTCTGCAATCTGTAGTTCACTGTGATACTCTCCTAAAGATGCTCAATGTCACTACACGATGTTTTGTTGTTTAAGACCACAAAGACTTATGTGGTTATGTGCCAAAAGCAGCTGAGTTACATGAGATGTAAGAAAAAAAAGGAAAGCTTACAAAAGAGGGTGGGATACGATTTCTCAATTTCTATGTAAGATGTTTAAGTGCATCTCCAAGCAGTGCAAGTGTGAACTTCTGCTGCAATCAATACACAAACAACATGCCATGATAATAAAAAAGACATTGTGTTTTTCTTCATGCTGTAATATCTCTCAGTTGTAATAGATTAGAAGTATCTTGTGATAATATTTTGGTGAGAACTGAGCAAATGAGTATATCTAAAATTACCAGTCCTAAGCCCTGATTTATAATGAATCATCAAATCCCATCATTCCAAGCATCGATATTCTAACAAAGCTCTGCAAAGAAATATTTGTCATTAAACATTCATACTGCTGGGGATCCTTTAATTGAGGCCTTCAAGTGGGACCCTGCCTTATTAATGAACTTCCAGCACCTGTAGCCCATGCATTTGCTCCTGCTGTCACTCTGCTTGGCCTTTGCTGGGAAGATCATTCATCCTTATGCTCCAGTCAGTGATCAAGAAAACTCTGATGTTATTTTTTGGACTATTTTCTTTATACCCTAGCAGGTATAAGTGCTTATTACTATTATTCATAATGTTGCTTCTATTGAACTGTTAGTATTGTTTTGCTCTTCCAAGAGAGGAGGATATTTTGTTGGCATATGATTAATGATGTGATCAGAGTATGGTGAAAACTGTCTGGAATATGAAACTATCTATGCAAATGGGATATTTGCTCTTATTTTTGTAGCTGCTGCTGTAAACCTCAGACTGTGCCTATATCCATGTAGCAAAGCTTTAGGGAATTATTATCTATTGTATTAAGGCAAGAAACAACAAAGAAAAACACTCAAAAAACATTCAGAAGGGGATATCATTCCAAAGACTTAATTTAATTTTATTTAATTTTATTTTTTTCATGCTACCTGTGTTATGGAAAGAGAAGATGGTAATGGATTTAAATAGCACCCCTTATGTTATGCTAAAACTTGGAACTTCATTCTTTCCTATGTTCAGTTTCCCTGTATTTATCCTGAAGGTGAAGCCAGGCTAGAAGAGCTCCTTGGGCTGTGTGAGGGCCAGATGCATGTTGGCTGCAGCACTGCTAGTGGTTTCAAATCTGGCTTTATAAACCCTAGTGAAAATAAGATGAATTTCTACATAAAATAAGTTCTGAACCTTCAAGGTAGGGTATGACATTGACTAGTTAAAAATAGAACTGTGATTATGCATGAGAGGAACAGCATCACTTTGGAGGAAATATTACTTGCCTATGCAAAAAGGTTAAAAACACTTGTGTGTAGACTTGAATTTTTGTTTGTGTGTAATACAGACAGCCAAATGACTATGAAGGGGGCAGGCTTACTGCAAAAATGAAAGAGAATCACAGAATAACAATGAAAAAGAGAAGGGAAAAGAAACTAAGCTCTAATGCATTTCTGTTTTGAAATGCAGTGAGTTGAACAGTGTTATATTTGAAGTGACTCTGTTTCTTTGCATTTGGCAAGGAATGGCACAGTGAGGTGAATGTCATGAAAGAAGAAAAGGTATGCCTAATGTTCTTACAAAGGTGATGGACTTAAGTGTTAAACTCCAGTAGAACTCCTAGGAAAAATAAGGAGTAGATATCTAGGGAATGTAACATATGGTTTCAGTCATTTCACAACTAAAATAAAGCATCATAACTCAAGAATAGTTCAACTATCCACAGATATGATATCACTAGAAACTGGTGTATTAAAGGAGAGGTAGCTTACAGGGAACACAATGTTTAATTTATTCCTCTCCAGAGTTTCTTGAACCCATACATAGTAACTGCATAGTGAGCTAGGCAATAAACAGCTCTCCTTGTAAAACTTTCTCTAGTGAGGATGCAGGTGCTCATTATCTCTGAAGTTGCTTTATAGTGCTGCATTCACATTTCCTACTAATATGACTTTCTTTAAACATGAATAATTTGAATCAAAGCAGTAGTAGGAAAGGTGCTTTTTATTTGCCAAGACTTGCAATTCAGTGCAGTTAATCATGTACTGCTTTCTTCAAGAAAGGAGTTTGCCCTTAAGTTAGAATAAGAATTTTTCAAATGAGGTGCCTTAAAACCCTAAGTAACTTTTTCTCCTATCAATCATTGTCACTTTTTACAGAGGAGCTGCATATTCTTAAAACATTTATTAGCTTAACATTCATATCAGGCAAGGATACTGTCTATGTTTTTAGAGATAAAAAAAATGACTGCAAGTTCATACAACTGTGTAGGTAGATAACCCCAAACATATCTGCAGCATCTGGAGAACTTTTAAGTTTTGGGTTTGTGTGACTTCAAGTTAAAATAGAACACTTGTGAGATAGCAGAAATCCAGATTTGAGTCTCAGGCCAACACTGGGCAGTGGGTTTCAGGCTTTTTTGTACTGTGGAACTCCTACAGCTGTCTAGTAGGAAATGACTGAGTGTCACTCAAATGTGTGCTTTTTTCCCTCCACGCTTTCATCTGAAGTATTTTAGCTAACAATGTAAATATTTTTGATCAGCCAGAACTTATTAGAGTAGTTGTGATTTTTAATTCTATTGATTAAAATCAGATGTGTGGGGATGGACTTAGAAGCAAGAAGGAATCTAAGTATAATGTATCTATTTTAAAATGTGTGACAAAGGAAGAGCTGGCATAGTTTTTGACTGATGGATACAGAGGTGAAGCATGTAATGCAATAAAGAAGAATCGAGTCACGCAAGTCTTCTGAGAAGTAGGAACAGGCAAAAATATCTTGATCTGTATTGTTCAGTGTTCATCCCTAAGCTGTGAAGTGTACAACACTTAGAATTAATATTGAAAAGGGAGATAAACTCTGACATGTTAAAGCAACTGATGGCTAAATTAGTAGGAAATGCTATCAAATGTTTGCAGGATGAAATTTGTAAGTAGCCACTTAGTACAAATGTATCTCTTAGCATTATGTCTACCAGCTACCAGAATGAATTGTCTAACCAGATGTAATTTGGTTTGTGCATCTGCAAGTGAGAATGAATGAAAACCAACCAAGAAATCTTAATGCTATGAATGCCTTTTTGTAGAGTCTGCAATGGAAAACATATTTGACTTTGTTAAAATTATACAGAAAGTAAAATCCTTGTTAGCACTGAAATTGTGCTAGCAGTGCGACTTATACAGAAGGTACAGCGAGTGATCATTTCCTCCTCAGATACAGTTACGCAGTTAGCATGGAAAGTACTGTGTCATTTGATTTTTACGCATCTGGAGTAGAATGCTCTCTAGCAATATTTTAAATGACACATTTTCACCACTTATAGAAAATCCATACCATTATTAGAAAAAGCCCCATAACTTTAAAGAAAATATGAAGCGAGGAAAAGCTAGATTTCATGCACTGGCAAACAGAACAATGGTAAGTTGCTTCAGAGAGAAGACTGAATTAATGAGAAATCCAGCTCTGAAAACGGCTTTTGCTTTGTCAGGAGGTGATTCCTGCAGATTGCATTTAGCCTCCAGTTCAACATAAATTGTGAAAGTACACAACTAATCTTCCCATTGCAAGTTGTGTTCTTTGCTCTTGTGGGCCTTTCCCATTGTGGATGTAGTTTAATACTCCAGAATGAAGTCCTGTGAGCTGTTTCCTGATGTTTTTCTAGTGTGTGCCTATGGAGGTGTGTAATATTAAAAGTTGGGTAAAACAATTGTTGCCCAAATGAGCAGGACAAACATAGGGACCCCATTTTTCTGTTTGTCGTGGATTTATGTTTCACACAGATTTGGTGTATCTCAGTGTAAGTGGCATAACTGCTCTTATTGGATCTCCAGTGCAAACAGACTGGAAAAGTATGGGGAAATGAGAGGAAAACTTCAGTCTGAAAATAGCAAAAGCTCCTAAGACACCACCAGTTTTGTACTCTTTTGTTATAGAGACTTTCAACACTTATCCCCAAATCTACAATTGTGAAAGGGTTTTCTTTCACAACAGCTTTGAATGTGCTTCACTGGATACTGTATGTTTCTACAGGCAAATAGCTTTCTGTGCTTCCAGCGAATAAATGTCCCTGGCTATTGAGATAGTAACTTTATACACATTTGACAATGAGAAGTTCCTATTCCATACCAAAGAGTAGTCAGAAATGGCACAGTTCTGACTTAAAGGATGTAGGGTATGTTTGTCTCTTCCCTTTTGACCTCATTAATATCATCTTCCTGTCTGAATCTGGCAAGCTGTAATGTCGTTGCCTGCTTTATTCATTCAGATCCACTCTGATGTTTGTGAATGCAAATATCCAAAGCAGTTTAACAAGTGTCATTACTTGAGGCTAATTATTCCCACCTCTTTCCTGTGTGTCCAGACGTTTCTGCCTAGAAATATTCCCCTTTGTGCTCTTCTGTTGCATCTTGCTCTTAGGAAAACTGCGTGAAAATAACAAGTGCAAGAAGCTGGGATCAGCTGCTGAGTTAAGGAAAACACAGAGCAGAATTTGTGGTGATGTACTGGTGTTCTTCTGACCTTAGATCCAACTGACATCCTTGTGCTTTAGTCCTAAAGCTTTTGCAAGGTCTTGCAAAGACCATCCATCAGCATCTGCTTTGACAGAAATGCTGGCAAGTACCTTGTCTGTAGAACTGCTACAAAAGTTGAGGCAAGCCAAACTGTGCTTCAAGTATTGCAGTATTTTTAATTCAATTTCTTCACAACAATGCTTTTTATTCCAGAGCTGTGGAGATGTTGTACTGAGAGACAAGGTTAGTGGGCATGGCGGGGTGGGTTGGACTAGGTGATCTTAGAGGTTTTTTCCAGCCTTAATGATTCTGTGAAGAGGATGGGGAAAAAAAGAATGAGAAAAGGAATACAGAAAGTGATGCACAGTGCAATTGCAAATTGGTGACTGATGCTCAGCTGCACCCCAGTAGTGACCACTCCTTGGCTAACTCCCCTAGTTTTGTTTTTAAACATGCCACACACTATGGGACGTCCCCTTGTCTGTTCTGGGTCAGCTGTGTGGGCTGTGTCCCCTCTGGGCTCCTTGTGCTTTCCCAGCTCCTTGCTAGCAGGGCAACAGAAGAACCTGAAATGTCCTTAACTTAGCGTGAATGGTGCTCAGTGACAACTAAAATACAATTGTTATCCTTGTTTTCATCCTAAATACAGAAAAAAGCACCATACCAGCTACTAGGAAGAAAATTAACTCTAGCCCATCCAAAACCAGGATGTGCATGTACTGGTTTAAGATTCATCTTGGCTTTTGAGACCTCTGAGATTTTCTGTGCTTTTATATTGGTAGTCTGTTTTTCTCAATTTGTCTCAGACATCATTTTGCCTGCCTGTATCTCCCTAAGAGATGAGCACTAAAACTAAGTTATGATACGGAAGAGATGAAGAAGCAAACAAAACAATCTTACAAGTAATCAGACAGCTTAAAGTAAGCAGCCCAAGTTGGAAAATACAAGAAGTGTGCCACCTGTACTCCAAAAAATGAACAAAAAATGTAGAAGAGTTAAGTGTCACACTGCATGCTGTCACTTCTACAGTACAACTGAGGAATTTCATTTCCGATATTGCCATTGGCTCAGACCATTGGAACATGTCAGTAAGTCCAGTCCTTCTGTGTCTCCCTGTGTCAGGATGAAGCTGGTCCATACTGAGTTAACTTCACTCAAAAGCTTTGTTTGTTTGTTGGGATGTTGATTAGATTTCGTTGGCACTGCCTGTATGGAGCTGTCAGTACAGCATCTGCTGTTATAGGAGAATAATGAATATTAAGAGTAACAATCAGCTCTATAATTTGATACATGCATCCCACGTCTAATGCTGATAGACAAACATACAGCATTTAGATGGTAAAAGCTTAATTGAATTTCATTCAAGTATGCAAGTCTGCAGAAGTGAAATGCTCCTAAATTGGAGCCTGGGTGCTGCTTACTGCCTGCATAGGCATGGCAGCACACCTGATGCACGCACCTGCTCTGCACCCTTCTCTTGCCGATCCCATCTTATCCCTACTGTGTGCATGTCAGGTGCACAGAACACTAAGCCATTGCAACTGCTGTCTTCACCCTAGTTGTATGGAAACTCCAGCTTTAATTTGCACTTTGTATGTGCCACCTGTGCCATGCTAGGAAGGATTTTTCCCTCTGAACAGCTGGTGGGAGAGAAAAGAATTCCACTTAATGTGAGATTGGGTATTTGCTGCTTTTCACTGTGTTATGTCAAAATGCTTTGAATGAAACGGGTCCCAAGAAATAGGTTATTTCCGCAGGCTTTCTGGTTAGCTGGGATAGCTAAACACTGATAGAAGAGGAGAGTGCTACAGGCAGAAATGTGGGCTGGGTAAGGTCTAGCAGGTGGAATGAGAGCTTTTTTTTGGCTGTGATGGAAGATTGGTGTCTCAGATTCGGAACTGCTTTTAGGTTATGTTAGGGAATTATCTTTGCATCCTGTATTTCATGCACATTATGAAATCCTACAGCGTTCTTTACCTTTAAAATCATTTTTCATGGTCTTTCAATTGTTGCTATGGTTTTCTTATAGCATTAAAACTTCATTTTATGATATTCATTATTGATTGCTTTTACATAATGATGAGGTATGAAACATTTCCAGAGAGGTTGGGATGCTGAGCTCTAACAGTTACTTATGTAATAAACCTGGGACTGGGTGGGATGGAGGATGGCTTTGAAGCTTAAATTGTACAGCTTAAGGAGGCTGAAGTCATCTGTTGGGCTTCTCCTACCCACTAGATGTGAGGAACTGCTCTTGATTTGACTATGAGATTCTCGTTTCTTAAGGGAAGTGGATCCTTGTTGCTAGTCTGACAGGAGCCAAAATACCTTCAGAATGCAATGGAAATTTTCTGCCTTTGAGAACTGGGGCAGAAAAAATTCTGAAGTTTGACACAGAAAAGGTACTCAAGTTAGAAATGGAAATGAAGGTCCTTAGCCATGAAATAGTCTCTAGAGCTATAACAAACCCAGAAATAGCTGTCTTTATTTTTATACTGCTAAGTAACTCATGCCTCATGTTCCTCTTGTTAATTGTTGATGATTTCTGTAACTCTTGGTTCCTCTGGAAGAAAAAATACTGCATGGGTCTGATGGATGCCATCCTTCAGATTGCACAAATTAATTTAGCAACAACAATTTAATTGACAGTTTTTTTATTACAGTCTTGGGTTTTGGTTTTGTTTTTAATATGAAAGTGAAGTGAGGTAATAAGCTAGCAGGACAGGCTACTGGTATTCATACAGCTGCATTTAAGAACAGTAAAAGACTGAATTGCCATTCTGATTCCTGTTCTCATCTCTGTTCCCCAAGAGTGGGATGCAGCAGGGTGAGTCCTGCCCCATGTCTCAGTGGCACTGAGAATCCTAAGTGGACTATTACACCATGCTATAGTATGTAATTCAGTTTGTTATGCTGGCCTGGCAGTTTCCCCTTCTTGTGTACTTGTGTCCAGCACCAGCTCTTTTGCCACACTGACCTTAACTTTACATCAAGTTCTTTCCTATGTGAATAAATCTTTAAAAAGAAAAAAAAGTGAGACATCCATGACAAAGTCTAGAAGGAAGTCTGCAAATGCTGTCTTTTGATCAATTAATCATGCATTAATGAGAAAAGCAAAGAATTTATTGCATTACTGATTGTTTAAATTCATCTAATCTTTGATACAATTGAATTTGAGAATGAGGGAAAGAATGAAAATTTCAGAAATGCAGCTTGAAATTTAGGTCAGGAAGATGTTGAAACTACCTGAAAGTACCCCGTATTCACCAGGAGAGGGAGCCTGGCAAGGGGAGCCGAAGTTAACCCAGCTTATTATGCAGAGATACGGAGAGCTGTAGCATTAGAAATTCTAATTTCCATCTGTTTCAGCAGCTTTATGGCATGATACAGGTAAAAAAATGTTTCTTTTCGAAGTTCTGTATGAATTTAGGTTTGTAAGCTGATCAGCAAGGATCTTTTTTTTTCCTTGTTGATGGCTTCTCATACAGACTGGAGACAACAGTTACTGAAAAGGCGATTTGTCCTGATGCAGTGGTGGCTTTACATGAGAAGGGCTCTATCTGCCTAGAAGTGTGGGCATTCCCTTGGCACAGTAATGTTACACTATGTTGATCAATTGTTTAGTTTACAAATTACATGCATGGCATGACTTTCTAACTGGAAATTTGTTAGGTAGGGCCAAAGGATCTGTTTGATGTCTACGAATGTCAAATTGTTCTCATTAAAGATAATGTTCAAAATTCCTATTTTTTTTACTGAAAAGATTGTTGTATTTCTTTTGGTCCTACAGCAGTCCTTGTCCTACTTGATAAGTACAAGTACGCTTCCTAAGAGGAATGCTAACTTCTGCCTGCCCTGATCTGTGCAATCAATCAAGTTTTAATTTAGAAGTATTCTCAGATTTCAAATTTTGCTGTGCATGTTTGCCAGGCTGATTCTAGAGCCATTTATCTTAACCAATATGGAAAATGCAGGATTTGCTGGTAAAATGATGACAAACTTTTTGATGCTTCCATATATATAAATGTTGGAATTTTTTAGGACACAGCAGCTTGATGGGTCTTATGCTTACAATGTAACCTCTCAAATTGCTGATGGACTTATAATTTGTTTCAAATATATCAAGGTGTAAATATGTATTTATGAAATATATAAAGGTGTAAACATGACCAGAACCTGCTCCACAAATCATTAAACCTGTGGAAGTCTTTGAGGTTTCTTTCCTTTCAGCCCATAAGATATGTAGTCTTTGTTGGGTTCAGATGTAGCCACAGGGAAAGATATTTCTTACAATACCAACAGCCTGAATAGATTGCAGTTATAGATTAAGCTGTGTTATTTAGGCACTGTAAAAGTAGGTAGAAGTGGTGAAAATTTTATGGTGAAAATAAAAATGCTGTTAAATCTTTCAAATGATGCAGCAAATTTAATTTTTTGCTGGAAAACATTTGTTTGCTATGTTTAGTTTAAAAATGAACTCGCATCCTTCTACTTTATATCTCTGTGTTGTGCTGTATAGCCATACTTTATATTGTCTCTAACTACATGTGTTGGGGTGCAGAAGAGTGGCAGATGAATATATCTGTATAAGGCTGTTTAAGTCTCTTGGCATCTAGGTAATTTTTTTGAGAGAACAATGCAATAACTGCAAACTAGGTAGATCTATTTTTTAGCTTTTGGACAGCTACCATTATAAGGATTTTAATTTCTTTGGAGGCAGAACAAAAATAACTGGATGTCAATGGGGGGAACTGAGAATGAGAAGGTGTGAAGGTCACCACATAGAGTGCTGTTATGTATGGCATAATGGCATCAAAAGGGTAGTGCTCTGCTTCCCTTCAAGTCTGGTGGTTGTGCAGATTACTTCATCATTCCTAAGGAGAAATAACCTAGGAAAAAGTGGTTTCCACCAGGTTAATGAAATGGTCTTATTCACTGAGCACTGACTGCCAGCTGTGAGACTGGTGGAAGGAAAGAAACGGGGAGCTGCTAGTGGCAATATGCCCGGGGTGGAAATGGCAGCTAGCTGGCAATGTGTAACTTATGTCTTCAGTGCAAGAGTCCTTAAAGGAAAGGAAGCTGTAGGATTTGGGGTTCTTTGGCTCTCAGTTCAAACGAAGTAGAAACAAATGCTTGGAGGAGAGATGGAGAAACTATAGGGACATTGTGTTTTTGGAAGAAATCATCTACAGAACAGTAAGTGAAAAGATTTCTAGAAGATAATGTGTTAATGGAAACAGTGAGTGTAGTCTCTGTATTTGCTCTACCTTGGTGACTGATACATTTCCAACCACTTAATGCAGCTGTAGCTGCCTAGTTTCTGCTTCTAGAGTGCAGAATACTTGATCCTTAGGTCTAACCCAAAGAATCCTTAAGAGTATTGAGGAAATGAGAGTTAAGTGGGAATAGTTCTGATGTTCTTTCATGTGTGTGCATGCCCTTCTAAAAATGGTGAAAGGGATAAGCTCTTGATCTTGTAAAAGAAAGTTTCCACTATTTTGTCTCAAAAATGTCAATATAAAGAATGCCTACCGTGTGTGCACTGTTAAGTGTTAGCCTTGGGAATGGGAGTGACTGTATTCTCCCTGAAGCTAGCCAAGGAGGCCTCTGAACTATGAAGGTGTAGCAGGAAAAAAAACTTACGCCAAGAAAATGTTAGAGGCTAGCAAAAGAAACAAGTCTGTAATCAATCCAGTCTAAAGAGGGCTAACAACAGCTTCATAATCTTCCAGGACGTATTTTGCAGAGTCAACAGAAGAGGGCTTAATCAGACTTGTGGCCCTGTCCCATACTTCATGAGGCATTTGGCTCTCTATGCAGACTGGCACAAATAGGGAGATAGATGAGAATAGATAGGGATAGACAGGAGGAGGGCCAAGCTTGCCTTACTGTGCTGTTTTTCTGGGAGTTTTCCATTGCTACCCATCTGACTGTGCCATTAGTAAGATACTCCTGTGTCAATATTTGTCTTCTCCCTTCCCTCCTGGGGTAAATGAGAAACAGAGGGGCAGTGATAAACCAGCTACAAAGGAAATATTTGCAAATTTTTAGCTGCCTCCCTTGCATCTGCTGTCTGCAGATGAAATAAGATCTGAAATAACATCACCATTTATTTGAGAGGATTTCACATCCTTATTTTGTAGATCCAAAGTATTCAAAAGTTCAGATACTTGAAGCAGGTTTATGAGATGCTCTTGGCGAAGTCTCAGTGACTGTTCCTGATGTCCGTGTTTGACATGAGTCATTCCATAGAGTAAACAAATTATGTCGGTCTTGAAATTTTTAGGCAGAAATAGCATTTGGGTAAATACGGAGGCTGATGCAGTATTGCAAGGTACATCACAGAGGCAAAGGAATAATTTGTGCCTGAATGGACTTGAATGGAAATAGAGGATGCTGCTTTCTACTCGTGTCAAGCATTATGTAAGAAGATCTGTATTATTCCTGTTTTATATAAAATTTCACAACATCTATTTAAGGGCAAAGGGGAAAAATAAGTTGCTTATTGCTTTTTAAGGGGTATTGCTCATCTTCGGAGCACAGTGTTAGTCATTAGTATACACACATCAATTACATAAATAAGTGACTGATGCAAGGCATTGTGAACGACTTTGCAGAAGGTATTGTTTTGTAAGGGCAAGCCTATTGCCTGCTTAGAATGTAAGTAAGGAAAAACTGAAAAAAACAGAAGGGAGGCTGGCCTTATTAGGGTGTATCTCTGACTCTTTCTGCCTGTCAGAATATAGATGCGTGTTATTAGAATTAAATCATCCTGTTGGGTTCACTTTGTATTTTGTAATCTTCTCAAAGGCTTTTGGGCTGGAATACTGCCATTACCAACACACGTAATCTTTGCATTGGTCATTGGTTCAGTCTGAATGGGCTGATGTTAAGTAACTCTAGTTTTCTCAACTATCAAAAACCTCTCTCTCCCCCTCAGTTATCCCACTGCGTGCTTAATACTTCATACTGACAATGACAAGGATTGAAATATCTTGAACTCTGCCATCATTATATAATTCAAAATGTGACTTGAATGGTGCTACCGTATTTCTTGCTGAGTTAGGTTCTTCTGAAAGAGTTAGGGTAGTGTTCTTTTGAATGCCAAATCAATACCAATAACCTGTTGAGCTCTTGAGCTCATGTGGGCTAAATCCATTTTATTCTTGGTGATTTGTTCATAACAAACTGTAGTTCATAAAGAAACTCTGGCCTGAGCTTGTAGAATTTTTCCCAGATAGAGATCACTCATTATATGTTTTATAGTTGTTAGATTTCCCCGTGTAGTTCGGGATGTTATAGTGCCTACAGAAAGCGACTGCTTTTTATGTTTAGCAGAGAAAAGGATCATATTTGTTTCTTTCAAGTCACTTTAACACAGCACTTTCTACAGCAAAGTTATGTGAATGATGTTAGAAATATTTTTATGTTCTTTCTACAGTTTCTAGTATGTCAACAGACAAGTATTTGTGATGGTGAATAGAAGTTGTATGATTTTTGTGGAAGTGTGAAAGGGTATTCACCATGGAATTACTCTATTTATACTGCTGTAGCACTGCTATTTTCAGCATACAGGAAAGCTTAATACCCTGCTTTGTACTGATGGTGGTCCTTGTTATTTTGGCATCTCAGTAAGAAATGTGTCATTCAAGTCTGGTTAGCCAGTTCATTTTGTAGAGAATAAAAATAGTGGGAAGGTGATTGCAGATTGTGATGCTAGAAAGTCCACTGTATGCAGCATTGAATGAGACCACTCATGTTGATCATAGCATGCTGCACAGATCCTTTCTGTGGTGAGGTTCACCATCCTCATTTTTCTTCACATCATTATGCAGTTCCTCCAAGGGAGCAAAGCTATCAGCCTTTTACCTGTTCAATATGGTACTTTCTGGTACACCAGAGCTCACTGAAACCATTATGCTCTTACATCTCCCCATAGGAGCAAACCCTTACAAGCAGTATGTACAGATAGTACTGTTCAAGGGAGAACGTACTAATATCACAGTTGTGTAGCAGTCCCTAATGTGCAGGTCTCTGCAATAAAAGACTGGTTAAGTGCTACCTGCATCATTCTGCTTGGAATCACTATCTCCTTGTTATAATGGGTCACAGTGGCCCACTACTGATATTGATATTAAAATGGAGGGTAACAAACCTAATATTTACATCCACAAAAGATAAATTATCAAAACAATGTGTAAGACCAGAATGTTGACCTCAATGGCATGCAAAGACTGCGCTTTGAGTAATTGAGACTTCAGGGGTAAAGACACAGGATAACATGCAGTGTGACTTTCTCGAGTACCGATTTTGTCATAGTTCTTGATAATCTCATCAAGAAAGATTATAAATTAATATGGTATCTGACTTCTTAGACCCATTCTATGGGGAAAAGTTGAAGGAGTAGATAGGGACAGAGCTTTTATGTAGTTTGATAGTGATAGGACAAGGGGAATGGCTTCAAACAAAGAGAGGAGACTTAAGTTAAATGATAGGAAGAAATGTTTTACTTGAACAGTGGTGAGGTGCCGGAACAAGTTGCACGAAGAGGTTGTGGATCTCCCATCTCAGGAGGCATTCAAGGCCAGGTTAGATGGGATCCTGGGCAGCCTAGTCTGGTGGTTGGCAACCGTACCCACTGCAGAAGGGTTGGAACTGGAAGATCTTTAAGATCTCCTGCAACCTAAGCCATCATATGATTCTGTGATTCCAACATTTAATTAGTAATCTTGTTACTAAAGTGAGATGGATACAACTGTAAAATTTGTGGCTGACACGAAGTCTGAAAATATTACCAGTTTTGGGGGAGGACTGGAAAAGATTAGTTGGATTTATGGAGAGAAAAATTCTTCCTGAATTATGACCCAGTCTACCTCCAGTTCTGGAAGTACTTTCTCATTTTGTCATCCACAAATCTTGTATGGCCTTGTAGACTTGACTAATGGAAATGGAATAGTCTAATTGTACCAAGTCAAATGCTTATAGCAGAAGTTATTGTAATTAGTCTCTGTAAATGATAAGGTGAAATGTTATTGTTTGAAGTTATTGGTTGTGGTATGTTGGAGACTGAGGGTGAAAGTATATATTTTTGATGTGTATAATCCTAAGGGTCTACAGTGGGTGAATTGAACTTCTTAAACTTCTTACCATAGGTGATTGTTTCACCATAGAAATGCTCAAGGAAAAAACTGACAAAAAAGCTTGTTCTGGGATACATGATGGTTCAAAAAATGAAAACTCTGGCTACTTTGGCAGGAATGTAGCTGAAGATCATTAGTTCAAAGAGCACTTTGTTCTATATGTTCTCATCCTGGCAGTTAGACTGAAAGCATCACAAGGTAATCTCAGATAGTTTGTGTCATTTTTTCTTTGTTTTTTTCCAGGAGGAGGCTCTTTTGAAACGCACAAATAAGCTGTAACTCATTTATGCTGTTACTCAAACTCACAATGATTGTTAACATAATCAGACTGGACATTAGGAAACATTCCTTTATCACGAGGGTGGTCAAACAGTGGAACAGGCTTCCTAGTGAGGTGGCTGATGCCCAATCCCTGTCTGTGTCAGTGTTCAGGAGACATTTGGAAGGGGCATTTGAATAATTCCTTCAGTAACATGCTGTAAGTTTTGGTTAGCCTTGAAGTGGCTTCCAGCTAACTTTTAATTTCCTTTTCATGGTATACACTCTGTTATTTGTGTGTGAAAAGTTCCGGCTTTTTCAAAGAGGAAAATCTACATCTACAGCAGCTTTTCATAGCTGTTGACTTCAATGACTGGTGCATTTACATTTTCACTAATTAGGGAAAATGAGACTTGAGATTTAAGCATTTAGATGTTATTTTGAGAGAAGACTAAAAATAAGTCTACTTTTGGGCAGTAAAATTTTGTTTCAGTAAAATTTCATGGTGTTATTTGTGGGAGGTTAGTTTTTCTCAAGTGCCAGCATTAAGATTTTCTTATCTTATTAGGAAAACTCCTATATTGCTAAGAATGAATGTTAACATGTATGTCATGCCTTCCCTTCTGGAGTCATAGTAAGACATGGTATTTAAGTGAGGGGAAATAAAAACATGTGCAATAAAATTGCATTGCATTTGTCAGTAAATGACTGAAAAAGCAACCTGCGTATACTACTGAGTTATTTTGGCAGTATAACGTGTATACCTATGAAAGCATTGTCTGTATAATCCTTACGAAGTTCTCACTGAGTTCTAAGTTATAGACAAACATAAAAAATAAATGAGCAAGAGCCTTGATAAAACTAGTATGTCAGATACAGAGGAATTATTTCACTCCAAAGTGGAAACTGAGAGTATACAAATGGAGGTGTTCCTAGAAGTCATGATTTGATCAAGAGTCTATAGTTTCCCATGAAAACAGGCTCAGTATTGCCACCAGAAATACTGCCTTGCTGAATTTCAGTTCCCTCTTCCAAATAATGACATGGCTTGAGATCTGCCAACTGAATTCTTAGAAGCAAATTAATTCTGAAGGTTTTCCATTGCATGTTCATAGAAATGAAAATACCATGTTTTATTTGACCTTGAAATGTATGCCTCCTAAAACTTTAAGAAAATTTAAGATATGGAAATCTTTACTCTGTGCTTAACCTTTAGAGCACATTAGAAAATGAAATATGATAATGAGAGGGACTAAGTAATATCTGAGAAAGTTATCTCAAACATCTATAATGACACAGTTCAGGCCATTACCACTGTTAGAAGCCATGTATTGGGAACTGGCATAAATGCTGTTTATATAGAAGCTTTTATAAGGTTCTGAATTAGACCATTACCTCAATGTACATATGAAGGGAGTGGGTATTGAACAGTGTATTGCATTTCTGCATCATAGATTTGTCTGTTGCATGTGCATACATAATATTAACAAATTTAACATTTCTCAAAGCTTTTTAATATGTTCAATCAGAGCACAGTCTGGTAAATCACACAAGCTACTCCACTGACCAGGACAGAACTATTTCAGTGAGTAACTGAACAGAGAAAGAGAGTAGATACTGTGAATTGATACCTTCTAGAAATTATAATGCAATAGTGGAGATTCTGAACAATTGAGCTGTACAGCAGCTGAGGAGTTTCTGGGACTTTGAGAAGCTGAAATGTAGCTCTTAGACAACAGGACAAAATACCCATTTTCCTTTTAGAGATATTCAGGCCAGAGGGGTACCTGATCTATAAATGTAAGGCTGCCTTGAAATTCCACAATAAAAAAAACAATGCCCACCTGCTTTGCTAGGGTTCCCATTGCTGCAGGTGCTGGGAGAGTCTCAGAACCAGGGACAAATCTCTGGCTTTGCAGCTGTCAGCTTGTTTTCTTCTACTCTGAAGAGACAGCAGTAGGAGTACTAAAACCTCTCAGGCTACTTTGTACCTGGCAAGGGAAAATTTTATGTGCCTTTTCCCAGGATTTATCTATCTGTATGTGCTCAGTGGGCTTGTTCAGAATGTAGGCTTTTCAAAGCGGTATATCATTCATGCCCAAGAGTAACTAATTGGATTTTAATCTCCAGTTGTATTTCATACATTAAAACTACTTATAGTTTGGGTCTGAAAAATCTATTACTCTATTTTTTAATTTCCAATACACTATTTCTATGTTTCTCTAGGAGGGTGTAGCAGAAATGCTAAGTCATGGCTTGAAGCAGTGATTGAGCACCTGGAGGAAGGCAGGGCCAACCCAGGGGAGTTCAGGTGCATGCAATGTACCTGAGTGACTGGAAGGGTGGAGCCAGGATGCACCCCTTCCCAGACCTCATTTAAGGGTTGGCAGTACAAGTGAAGGCATCTTGCTAGTGATCCCTGTGTACCTGAGGACTTACTAGGGTGAGCAGGTGCTTTCCTTTGTTTCTGCGTCCATTTGAGCTTATCCTCACTTTTCTGTAGCCTAGGGCTTTGCTGTTAAGCTATCATTGCTGTGTTTTCCATCTTGTTACAGCATTACAGAGGTAAAATAAAAGTACTGTGTTACTGGATTAGTATATCAAAATACATATTGTTATATGTTCCCATATATGTAAGTCTTTTTTTCTCTGATAGCTTAATTTCTTCTGGATCATAAATAACAGCAATACCCAGATCTTGTGTGATCAGGGTTTGAGGATAAAAAAAACAATCTAACTTCTTTTATCTTCTGAGTGTAGTTAATACAATTGAATATGCTATTCAGGTGGAAAAGGTATGCCATAGGAAAGAAGGTTTGTTTGGGGGATGTAAGCATAGGTGCCTGGTCTATCGATATGTTGGTTTTTTTCCAATAATCACAGACACTGCTAAATTAAAATCTTGGCATATTTGTGCTTTTCAAATTTCCCCCCAGTAAATACTGCCTACCTTGTTTTTTTTGTTCTGTTACTGTGTTGGCCTGATTTTTATTTAGAACTCATGATATTCTTGGTGCTGAGTTCCTCCATTCTTTAGGAGTTTGTCCACCATGCAGCCCTCTTCTAAGACTCTCCACATGCAGGACTTCATCTCTCAAGTTCAAGTGCTGTGAAATAAAGCAGAGTTCAGAGAGCCTACAGACACAATGACTTCTCATATTTAAGTAATCATATACCTCTAGAGTATTAAAGTAAACAATTATGAATGCTGGAGAAAAATATTTTCATGTCTAGTTTCAGTACTGAATATGAAAAGAGAATGTTTCCTTTGTTATAATTCAGCCTTGTCACTGAATATAATCAGATATATTGTATTGCTTAGAAAATATACATATGGGAGGATGTTATGTATGGCCTTACATCCCTTCATGTGCATGTGCCACGCAGCTCCCATCCATGGAAAGGTTTGCCTGTCAGTTTGGTCTTCTGAGTTCTTACAGAGTTTTATTAAAAGATGATTCTATTAATTTCTACTGTCCAAAAGAAAAAGTTTGCTTGAACTTTTTGCTGCTTTTTTAGATGAAGCAAGCACCAGGACACTCTTGTGATCTGCCTAAATTAAATTTAAATTTATTTATATTACCTAACTGGGGTTAGTGAAATCACTTAATCATTTGTGTTGAAGTTAAGATGAACTGCTCAATCTAATGATACGTTTTGTTTAAGGCAGCTAAGCTATTTATTTTAAACAGATCATTTGGGTGTTATGGGATGTATTTATGGCTTCACCTTATGAACAGTGAATCACCTTTCCAACTCGTTTTCCTCTTAATGTATTCATGTGAGGGCACCTACAGCTCAAATTAGTATAGATGCTGAGGAGGAACTTGCTATACAAGTAGATCAAGACACTTTTCTGGAATAATATAGATGTAATTTGTTTGTATAACTACTTATGCACACATGTCTGAGAACAGGCAATAGATTGCTCCCATTGTTACTGCCACAGCTCCTTTCAACTCAACATATTTCTCAGAAGGGAATGAGACAGCACGCTGGGGGTCTAATAGCTACAAGCAGCTTTATACTTTCAGAAATAGCCGCTCATAATTGGATGCTTTCACATGTAGGATTGCTTTGCTATAACCTGAAATGTCTTGGTGATATTTGTGTTCATCGAATGACACAGTTGCCAGTTTTTGATGGGGTAACAGCAGAGAAGCCATATCTGTCTGCAGATTGCAGGGCACTTGTAGTGGAGTTTCCATGGCAGTGCAAAGTGCTTTGTTCCAATTCAGTGCTGTTGGTCTCAGTTTTGAGAGCAAAGGTGCTAGTATTTAAAAAGAAAATTAACTCTTGTTGCTAGAAGCAGAAAAGGTTTCCTGAGCTGTTCACAAAGCTGTACCTCATTGTAAGCATTAAGATGCACAAGTATTTTGCCTGCAACAATCTAACATTTTTATTAACAATTGATAGGAAAGTCCATTCCACAACAATCTCCCAGGTTAGTTGTCTATTAAATCTGTGGGTTTAAAACTATTGATTTTAAACTAAAAAAGGGTAGATTTTGATTAGTTAAAGGAATGAATTCTTCATTATGAGGTAGTGGGACATTACAGCAGGTTGCTCAGAGAAGCTATGGATGCCCTATGCCTGCTAAAGGCATGGATGGAACTTGAAGGAAGCTGGTTTGGTGGGAGGTTTGGGCTTTAGGGTTCCTTACAATCTAAGGCATTCTATGACTGGACAAAAACTATTCTTTAAAAACTAAATATCTACTGATGCATCTCTCCCTCAAGAGCTAGAAGCCTTCATCTTTTAGCCACCAAGAGCTTGAAAGCTTGCAGCATCTCATGGAAAACATCTTTCAGCCCTAATAACATAATAAGAACAAATTGGGCAATGATCGCACACAAAACAGAATAGATAGCACCCTGGGAATAAGATCTCTAACAGGTTGTTAAAGGTGAGGCTGTTCACTGATTTCCAAAGAAATCCTATTTTGGAAGTGACAGCTGGAGCCTCTGCAGGGGATACTGCTGGCTGCATATTCAAATGCTGCCTTTGCGGTACGTGGAGAGGATTAGGTGGAACAAGAATAATACCTAAACAGGCAACAGTGTCTTTTAAATGAAGTGCAATGGTGAGCAGAGTTAGAGTTTGAACAGCATTGGATTCAGTTCCTCACTGTATTTCCGTTAGCTTTTCCCTTCAAAGTACAATCCCAAGTATATTTATTATTTAATATCTTTGGAATATTGTTACAGAAATGTTTGCCTGTATTTCCTCTTCTATCACAATTTTATAAAGCTGCACCCACAGGTATGCTCTATATATTGCAGTTAGACTGGGCCTGCTGTATTTTTTTCTAACATTTCATGTCTACTTCAAAAGTGTAACTGAATTGGCTGGAAGGAAATTGAAAGGAAAAAAAAATCAGGTAACTGGAAGCATTTTTTCCTGACAGATTAAATTTCATTGGCATTATATTCTAGGTGAGGAGAGCATACGGTAGAAAATTCAAAAAGCCCTGAGGGATGACCTGCTTCATTTCTAAAGCTACTCTATTTGAAATGATTAAACAACTACCGAAGTGCTATTGGCTGCAACATTAAATCTCCCAGATTATACTCATAGATTATTTCTTCTCATATCATTTAATTGTTAGTATGAAGTTTGCTAGTCTTTTAATATACATATATTTGAGTTGCTCTGATGGAAATGTGGTGTTTCTGCTCCTATAGTATCCCACAAATGTTTGGTCATATTTACTGTATGTATCAATCCTTCTCCTTGGTGTCTGTGGATACCTGTGTGGAGAATGGTTGGCTCCAAAGGGATGTCAAATTACTTGAAGGGTGAAAAATAATCTATCCACCTCATGGCCTTTGTAGAAGTCTGCTTTAGAAGGGCAGCATTTTACGTGGAAGTAGAAAGGGAACGCATTGCATGTTCTAAGGCAGTGAAAGGGAGAGAATTTGTGGAGGTCAGGAAAAGGATAGATAGGCAAATACAGAGTTCTGGTGTCAAATGTGGAACAGTTTGGCTAAGACATGTCAACAGCATGTAGACAGCAAAGCCTCTGCCCTAATTCCCATCTAGGCAGGGATTCTCACCACCTTGCCTTGTCAAGGTGAATGCTGAACAGGAGATTTAGGATATCGTGTCCTAACGATTGCTATTTTGATCTGAGCTCAGATTTTCCCACCCTGAATTCTGATTGCACTCCTGTGAATAACTTACTCTCCTGGTCTGATTTTGAGTCTTCACAGACAGGGCTTAAAGTTTGAGTGGATTGGATGATGAATGAATCTGGATTTCTTCTGTTTGAATCCTGCACTTCAAAATGAAATGAAGGGGAGTTTGGATCCTTTTTCCCTCTTATTATTGTGATTTGCAAAATAGGTGCAACTATTAGGAAAAGGCTTTGTTAGACTAGGCAGTGAAATTAAGTGGTTGTGTGGACTGGGAGGAGGAGCCAGATGTTCCCAAGAGTGTTCCTACCAGTAAGCACAGATAAGGCAGTAAATATGTTGCCATCTATTATGTGATGTCAATGTTTATACTAAGCAGTATATTCAGAAGGCTTGAGTTACTGTTTTGTGCACTGAATGCATGATTTTCCTGTCCTGACCGTTTACTTCAGCAAGGAAAGGAAATACATCCTCTTTTAAACATTATAGTGTGAACTGAGAAGTGATTTCTTTATCACATGTTGACAAATCTAGTAAAAGGTTGTATTTGAGGATTTCACCATTTCTTTGCCCATAGAAGATATGAGAACATTATTACAGTAACATTTGCATTCCCACTGTTCTAATGTTTACTGTCAGGTTCATGTTTGTGAAATTCTGTAAGTTTGAAATAAAATAATCTGTCCTTCCTGAAATTTAGCAAAGAAATCCTTCAGTCTTGAGTGATTTGAAACTTGTGTGTGTTAGAAAAGTCCACAAGCCAATAAATCTTGTCATAGTAAGAAATTTGTTTCAATTTTCCTGTATTGGTTAATACAGGCTGATTTCTAGTGATCTTAGGATTTTTTCCAACTGTCTCAGTGATGAATCTTCCCGTAGTGAGATAGTTCCTCTGTTTCTGGTGCCCATTGGCTACAATGACAGTCTTCAGAATAGGACAAAGGAATCCTTGCTTTAACTCAGTCATCAATGAAGTCATTAAAACACTCCCTAGTTACAGTTATTGGTATGACCAAAAGTTAGGCTATGTGGCTGGACATCAGGAGAATACTATTTGTGGTCGCAGCTAAAGTAGTAAAGTAGCCAGGAGCATTTCATACACTTGCATACCATTATATATGTTATGCTAGGTGAACAGAAGTTTTGTAGGCTGGAGAACTCTATCCTTCAGCTTCTCTTATTTGTTTATTGTTAGACAATTCTCTATAGAAGCAAAGCTTACAGACAGAGCTCTGTGCCTTGACTGTGAACTTGCTCAAAGATCATGGGAGCTGCTGAGCAAGACATAACTGTCTTTTAAGAGTAGTATTTAACTAGTTTCATAAGTGGTTGTGGTTATATTGTAACCTATATATTCGTACTTTTTGCTTCAGGTAATAGTAACCATTGAAATTAGAGCAAGATCTAAGGAAAGCACATGAGTTAAACAGGAAAAGATTTAGCACTCCTACTGTACTGATTTGAAGGATCCTGACTTTGGGAGACCATCCATGGTTTTTGGTTCTTCTGAGACTTCTGTTGAGGATGAGCTACTAGGGACGGTATTTATGAAATTCTGAGATGGGAGATCCCTAGAATCACTGACAACTTCTAATTTCCATGCGACCTTTTCACAGAGCCCTACTTCAAACAGCTTTTGCTTCAAGTTGAAAAAGTGAAAGACTTAAACTTCCTTTTTAACAGAAAAGTGAGTGTTCTTTAGTTTTCATTGTTTATCAGAATACCTGTTTTCTCTAAGTTGGCATACTTAATTTCCTGTTCTTTTCTTTTTTGGTCGGTAGCTCTTAGGTAACTCTTTCACTGCCATGTGTATAGATTACTAGTGTATAACACTATAATAAATCTAAACACGACTCAGTTTCCACTACTAGTTAATTTGATGCTTCTTATGAACTCTGATCTCATTCTTGTTTTACTAATTGCTGCTCTTCTAAAGTAGACCTAAATCTTAGCTGTTGGCAAATTTACCACAATCGATACTTTGTTGGTCTTCCTGCCAGAAAGATTTAAGTGTGCTTTTCAGTAGGATCTAATTCATGTACTTTATGCTCAAGTCTTACTCTATGCATGAGTCTTTGCCTGGCCTGCATCCAGATTGCTTAAATGCACTCCACATAGTGCTCTGGACACAAATATGTCCTGGAACACTGTAAGGGAGGAGACTGACTGTCCCTTTCTCAAGGATGCATCCAATATACCTAATTACATTGCAATGCACTATACATACACTATGTTCATTCTGTGTGCCAGGTAAAATTAATAGCAACATCACAGACATTAATGGCAAACAAGGCTGTGGTAATTCTTTCTTGTAGAGTCAAAATTTTCATGCAGCAAGGTTTGATGTGATATGAAGGTTACTCAAGTTTGGTCTTAAATTACAGTATACATACCTCATTTAAGCAGCGGCATCTTCAAAGCATAGGTATCGAGACATGAGTTGTGCTTTAGCTTGCTTTGTGGACCACAAGTAACAATCAATCAGCAGTCATACAGACATGTGCAGTCATACAGAATGAATCTGTGGAATTCAGTGGAACATTATTCAACTGAGCCTGTCCTTGACTATGAGGAAAAGTTTATGCCAATAATACAGTCCTGCCTTTCCTGTGAAACTTGGAATGTGTGTACTTCTTCAGAGATCCACGAGGATCTGGCCCATCAGGTACATGATTTGAACATGCAGTAATGACTTTCTGAGAGAAGGATGGCAAGACATCCCCAGTCTTTTACCTCTTCCAGCTGTGCTTACTGCTTTCAAAAAGTTGAGGCTCAGACTTTCTGCTTCCAGAATGAGAAAATTAAGAGCATATTGATTATTCTGTGGCACTAGCTGGTGTACAGTTCAGTTCAATTTTGGCTAGGTCAACTAATTTGCTTCAGGCACTGTTCTGTTAAAGGAAACTCCTCTATGCTTATTACAAAAAGCTTTCTTGGCTTTGAAAAGAGAAAAATTATCAGGGAAGGGAAAAAAAGATGCAATGTGTGAGAAGCAAACTAATTAAGAAAGCTTTTTCTTTAGTTGAATCAGAATTTGGGGGGAAAAAGGGCTGTGGCGCTACTCCAGATTATATTTGTAAATACCTGAGGAAAACTGGCTTTGACAGGAAATTTGAAGTACTTTTGGCAGCTTTGTTAGCCTTGGGCATTTAAAATGAGAAGGAAAGTAGGAGACCCAAAGGATTACATGGACAGTTAAAAATGAATTGATGGAGAACAGATTGGGAATCTTAGTATTTGATGTAGAGTATTCTTACAGAAAATAGTATAATAAAAATCCTGTTGGCTAACATTAGGGATCTATAACTAGTCAGATGCTTGTTAGGACTGTTTCAAACTACTGCATATTTCTAGTGACCAGCTTTGTCACAAAGAGTCATGAGTATCCTGCACTCCTGATAATGAATTATTGTATTTAGTGGGCCAGAAGTTCTTAAGCACCTCTTCTGTGTCACATGAATTTGAGAATGCTGGCCTAAAAAATGTTGAACTTGTGTTTTCTTTGCTACCAAGTATTTTATTCTGTTTTAGTTACCATCCAGTACAAAGATAATCTCAATTTTCACACACGTCTTCCACTATGGTTTTAATATTGACTAAAAGATAGGTTGGAAACAAAAGTAAGTAGTGCCATCTCGAGAAACCCCTGTATTGGCTGTGCAAATGGTTCTTTCAACTATTATGAGCTGCCTGGTGCTATTTTCTCTGCCGGTAAAGATTTATATGAACTTCTGAGCAAAACTGATCTTGGGTTTAACTGTGGTGACATCAGTCAGAGACGAATTTGGCCAGTGACTAAAGAAAAGGGAGTGAAATAGTCAAACATAACAGTTATAGAGTCTTAATTCTGTGTCTGCAAGCTTTTTGTTATTTTTGTTTACAAATCATTATGTAACAGTGAGGTTGCAACTGATTTTATGTAATGGGGTCACATCTGGTTTATTGGGTCACTCATCAAGGGTGAAGCATAGTTCTGCATAAAACAGAGGAAATTTCTTGTTAAGAAGAGTAGCTTTAAGTGTGGGACCTTTAAATGAGTCAAGAATTCTGTATTAGTCTTACAGAGTATATCTTAAGAATTGTCTGTAAGGCATAATTTCCAAGAACACATGAAGACAGGTCAACTGTTGGAGTGATGTACTAGATCCTGTATAAGCCAATTGGTCCATACAAATGAATATAATAAAAAGAATACAGTAGTTCTTCATTAGTACACTTTCTCAGCTTCTTGTATAATTTCATGTTCAGTTATCTTTTGTCACTTCTGTAATTCTAAATCTTGAACCATGCGGACATCTACAAGATGCCACGTAGCCAAGAGTTCTATAATTAAACTACATGTTGGTTGAGAAACCCTCTTTTTGTTTTAATATTGCTGCATTTGATATTCCATAGTCCTTGTGTTGAGAATTGCTCACTTTTTCTCCCTTTTCATGCTTTTCTGGATTTCATAGGTGATCTGATATGTGGGGATTGACTATAGGATGTGGAGTTTGTCTGGAAATTTAGTACAACAGGTTGTAAATTTAGCTGTATTCATCACCCTGTCCCACCTTCCAGTCTGGATGTGCCCTTTTACCAGGACTTAGAGTGCCTAGTATCAGATAATTTCTCTTTCTTTAAAAGAGAAGTGAAATGCCTGTACTGACACTGCACTGTCACTGTGCACGTGAAGTATTACAGTACAGCAGACTAACTTTCTCCCAGGACAGGGTGTGGACTGGAGCATGACAGATGCCTCACTGGAAACTCTTATTCCACAAGGTCACTGACAGGTCCCTGAATTCTGATCCATTGTTAGTGTTAAATGAAAGCTGGCCAATCCTAAAAGAATAACTGGAAAACCTTTCTTTTTCTGTGACCAAACTATGGGAGTTCAATACCTTTTGTTGCCAGAATACAAGAAGTTAATTTTCAACATGAAACATTTAATGTGGAACTTTTCATTTTCAAACAATTAGTGTAGTATGACTTGAGAAGAATTCAAGATTGCTTTGATCGGTAACATACAGTTAAGGAAGACTGAGTATACAAATCAAGCCCCGGTGAACTTGGGCTGAAGTCAGGGGTGAGGTTTTCAACCTGAAGGACAATTTGCTTGCTTTTTGGAGGAAGAATTGATCTACTGGAATATTTGGGGCTTCTGGTAGCTAAGACAAAAGACCTGGGGACCTGCCATAACAATGGCCTAATCCAGGATGGTTACTTCCAGCTGCCAGACTGGCTTCAGTACTTGAAGTAGCCTGGCTAAGTGCCATGTTTGAGGGTATGCATTCTCCTGTTTCATCTGACTTTCCTGTATCAGGCATTGTGTTGCTTTTTTGCCATTGCAAAACAACAAAACAAAATTAATTTTTTAGCAACTGGTGATGTAGCAAAGAAAAATCCCCAGCTCACTAAGTGCAAGTGAAGGTTTCCTTCAGACAAACGGGCCACCTGCAATGTGGGGGCACTGGAGAAATGTCCTGCTTCCTGTAATGGAACATCTCTTACAGTGAAAGGTGGCTTTGTGTGCTGTTTTGCTTTCAGAAACTGGAAACAGTTGATAATTACTTTGTAATGCCTGTTAGAAAACAGCGGGTAAATCATTTGTTTCCAATAAAGCAGCTTCAGTTTCAACTTTTTTTAGCAAGTGTACATTGACGTTTCTAGATTTTAATTGGTAAAATATTTAAGCCATTTTTCATTGCTGTAACTGCAGTATTGCAGTATTGAAAAAGTAACACTGCAGTGTTGTTACCACTTTGTAAAAGGATGGATGAGATTGATCACTGTACAGAGAGAAATAAGACAACAGTAAGGTGACTTCATTGTCCAGGAGTCTCATGCAGCATCCCCATAACTCTGGTTTCAGGATGTACATCTTGCTATATCCACCCCACACTTGGGTTGCGCTGCAAGGTGAAAATCTTGAATGGAACAGGCTTACAACAAAGCCAACCTTAGACCCCGAGTCCCTGGTGAAATTTATTTTTCACCTTGGTGTAATCTCAATGCAAAACAGAAATACAGCTGAGCAGAGAATGAGTTCTTGTTTATTTTCTGGTTCCTTGCACAATTCTCCCTGTGTTGCTTTCTGCCTGCTCTCCATGCAGGCTTTGATCTATCTGGGCTTCCCTGAATGGTTTTTTTTTAATATCAACTTCTGATGAATTTCTCACATGAAATCAGTGTGACGTGTCATGGCACGGTGTAAAAGGTTGATGCCTGTCAGTATGGACACTAGCAACATATATCAACTTGACCCCAAGAAAATATGTTCTTAAGAAAAGCGATTTGTATATTTTTTATTTCTCTTCTGTACTAATCTATGACCCTTTCCTAAAACAGTAATCCTCCCTGATGAATCCCTTCATAATCTACCAGAAACAACAAATGGTTGTCTTACAGGCTGTTAAGTAAAGCTGAACATCTGAAATTAACAGCACAGCATTTTCGCTATACAGGAGTACTCGTTTTGTTCAGATAATATCCAGTTATATTGTGATTGCTGTGAAATCTCACCCAAATAGCTTTAAGAAATTAACTTTTTCTTAAATTGTTGTGTATTCCTCTTGATGTCTTTTATAGACAAACTGTGGACAGCTGTTTTCCAGTTCATTCAAATACCCTAAGATTAATCTTGTTATTTTAGTGGCTGGTCATTCAGGTCAAATATAGACTGATGTGTTGGTGAGTAGCTCCTGCCTTTTGCCAAATTTTCAAAGAAATGCTCTTGCTGCGAAAGTAATGCCTCCTGTTTATTTCCATCAAAATGACAAAAGATACTAAGAGCACAGATAATGCTATTTGATAGAAAAAGTCCTCAGCTACAAAACAGTTTTTCAACACTGTCACTACCATTAGCTATGCATTTTCACCAGAAATGCACATCATGTAGGCTCTTGTTTTTGTAAATAAATCTGTACCAGTGGAAGTGACCTACTGTTTCACAGCTGCTATGACAGCATCATCACTGAAAGATAACACCCACTGCCTCACTGTGCTCACATCCACTCTTTGGTCTCTACACATACTCAGCAAATGTCATTAAAATGTCAATGGGTGCCATTTTTTCCTCATGGAGGAATTCAATTCCACCCCTTTCTTTCATATGCAATTCCATGTCAGATGCTGTTTTATCAGACTGCCCCTCTGCTGTCTTCTGTCTCATGGTGAAAAAACAATGGTAAACTGGTGGGAAGGTTTAACCTCTGCTGCTGTATCACCATCATCTTCATATGATGTAGTGTGTCAACATCGTGCAATAGGAGGTATTACTTTTGGAACAACCCTCATACAAAGCAGTAACAATTCTAATTATTTTCTGCCCCATGTATGTGCTGCCTGTTTTGTCTGACTTGATCAGAAGCTCTTCTTGGTCTGCTGTATCTGTATCATATCTCACAGGACAAGAGCCATCCTCTATTAGATGTGGGAACTACCAGAATAAAAATAGCAATGTGAAGTTTTACACAGGAAAGAGAAGTTCATATTAGGAGAAAGGCAATCAGATTGTACAGCTGATAAAACACTGAGAAAGGAAGTCAGATGCAGTAGGCATCCACTAGCACACTTCATAGCAAGATTATGTAAAATTACTGTTCCTCCATATGATGAGCAGATGTCCTTAAGTGCACACCCACATGGGTTACATTGATTCAGGCGGAGTTGGAGAGCAGGTGTTACAGAGCAAGTGTCCTGGTTTCCTGTTCCTTTTCAGTAGCTGAGCTGAAGAACTGGATTATACTGTAGCCAATTCTGTTTTAGCTTTTATTGGTTGTGTTCAGATTGTCAGTTTGCATGAAAGTTTCTGTCCTCCAAACTTCATGGTCTTACTGTATGATGATTGGGCTTGGACAAAAACAGCGTTGGCTGAAGGAATGGAACAAAGAATAGATCTCTACGCTCCTGTGTGCCATTCTATTGTTATGTTCACTGTACCAAATTCTTGGTTGGTAGATGCAGGATGCCATAGTAAAGTAGTTGATGTATCAGAAATGCCCATCTGGGGGACAATTTGTCCTTTATTTAGTGACAGAGGACAAGCTAGATACCTCTGTGCAATGAATGGGAGGGGTGAGTGGACCTTTCTTACTGCTGCAAGCTGCCTTTGGTATTTAGCTTCTACATCCTTGTCATTGTTCAGCAGCTGGCAAAATGGACTGGCTGACTTCTGGTTTGACCTACTAAGCTTTGTTTTATGGATGTCCCGTGTTTTTCATGACTTCACAATTCTCCGTTTACTTTAATTAGTTGAACTTGACTTCACAAATGCAGACTTTTAAAATCAATTGGCAAACTGCATGGAAGTATCACAGCAAAAGACTGTGAAATGTGCAGTGTAATTCATGTTGAAAACACAGGTGGGTCTTATCAAAACCTGTTTTAATTCTGAATAGTGAGGGGAAAAATATGTGAGATAAAAAAAAAGCCTACTTCTCTGCCATATGTTCCCAAACAAACTCAGAGTAAGCTTTCTCAGGTACTTAGTCCTAATGCAGCTTTCACTGAGTTAGATCAGAATGGAAGTGGTCTGGGTATCAAAAATCTCTTCCTGACTAGTAAACTGTTTGGTGTCTTGTCCAAAACCGTACACAGCAATGTCTGTTGTGATCCCTATTTGTTCCAGTGAGGTCGTTATGCTATACAGTGTATGGACAAACAAAAGAAATGAGTTCCCTTGATGCAACAGACTGCTATCTCCCTGTGGCCATGTACAGAAATATGCTTGGTGAAGGTCACATGCTTATGACCTATGTGCTCTTAGTTCTCAGTCATAAGAGTGGTTTAAGTATATCTGTGCAGTTTCACAGTGGGAGGAGGCTAATGATATGCAGTCAGTCATGTATTGAGACCAATGGATGATAACCTGTTAAGTTGTACTAACTTGTTGATTTTAAGTCATTTGCTGTATCCTCATTGACATCCTTAATGAGTACTGTGTAAGGACAGTTATGTTTGGTATTGCACTGCATGGGCTCTATGGTCCAGTACTTGTTTGTCCTCATAACCAGTGCAAAGTGCCAACATATGGACGGTGTTATTCAGGTGGCAACTGGTGCCCCAGGTATAATTTTAGGTCTATCAGACATTGCATTGTATTTTTAACTGCCTGTGGGATTTTTTCAATCCATTCACTTTCCAGTGTTAGTTTACTAACAAGTAACAGCTGTTAAGAAAAAGCATCATCCGTGAGCCTTGTGGATTTTGTCTCTGCTATTGCTGTTCTAATTCAGCGCTGTAGTAACAGCACTGAAAGCGTGGGTACGAAGTTCTTGAGGCTTTATGGAAGCATGTTTTAAAAAAGGGTCGTCATCAGAAGACCAGAATAATTACTGTCACATAGAACTTAAAATATGTAAGATTTACTTAATGAATATTTAAATATATTAAAGCCTTTCATATTGAAGTGGTTTTGTTTAACAGGA
Source organism: Gallus gallus (assembly GCF_016699485.2). Classification (NCBI taxonomy): domain Eukaryota; kingdom Metazoa; phylum Chordata; class Aves; order Galliformes; family Phasianidae; genus Gallus; species Gallus gallus. The sequence goes on from NC_052540.1 coordinate 5,687,909, forward strand.
ACTGTTCCAGGGCTGGTATCTGAATTTCAGGTCAGGATGTGACTCCAGTCTATTAATTTGCATTCTGGATAAATTCATCTGTTTACTCCTTGGTGACTGTGACACCTCCCATGCTTCTGGTAACCTGTAAACTACTTGGTTTTGTTTGCTCAACTCAGTTGCCAGCTTGTTCGTAACTTAATGATGCAAAATAGGCATAATGAAATGCAGTGGTTGATTGTATGCTGAGTTCCCAACTGTCAGAGTAGAGTGTGCCATGTAAGGGGAAGTCCCCAGCTGATGCAGGTGTGCTCTCAGCCATGAGAGGAGGTTGTGGCTGTACAGCTAACTACAGAGGGAGCCTGCAGCTACCCTGACTGAAGGGGCACAGTGAGTAGATGGGATGACTTAGAGAACATGGGCAGGAGTTGTAGAAAACATTGGTAGCACAGCTGGACATCACAGCTGAAGGTTTCACCTGCATTTCTACTCTGTACAAAGCCATCTTGTTTTTCCAATATCCTGTGCAGTCTGTATGTATGGGAATGAGTCTAAATGCAGATGCAGTGCTCTTTCCACCTTCTCTGACCTAAATATTAACAAACTCTTAATTTTCTGTGCATATGTTATCTTCCCATAGGCACCCATGATGTTTTCTCATGATGATTTATATCAGGCATCATTTCTGCATGTTTATCCAATCTCCTGCATTACACAGCAGTTTTAAAAATACTCTTACCTGAAGATCTTTGTGCTGAAGATTGCCTGTGTTACTGTATATGCTGAAATCTGTTACAGCAAACTGGGGCTGAAAGTGCAGCAGGCGGTTAAGCTCTGTTTAATGACTCTGTGGGTAAATAAATGTATTGCTGATTCTTACTAAAGATGCAATAAATAGAGAGGATATTTTTTTATTATAACTATTATTCTTGATTTTAGGATTATAAAATCAATAGGATTTGGTAATAACTGGAAGTGTCTTGGAAACCTCTGGGTCCAATTGTTCGTTGTCTTATTTTGCTTGGGTGGCAGTTTTTGAAGAGAGTGAATTCACACAAGGAGCCAAGTAGAAAGTACTGTGAACTGTTAGTTCTCTTAGGACTAGAGGGAATGGCTTCAAGCTGTGCCAGGGAAGATTCAGGCTGGACATCAGGAAACACTACTTGTCTGAAAGGGTGGTCAGGCACTGGAATGGGCTGCCCAGAGAGGTGGTGGAGTCACTGAGCCTGGTGGTGTTCAAAGAGCGTTTGGATGTTGTGTTGAGGGACATGGTTTAGCGGGAACCATTGGTGAAGGGCGAATGGTTGGACTGGATGATCCTGTGGGTCTTTTCCAACCTTAGCGATTCTATGTTGAATCCTGCACTGCCATGATCTCTTGCCCGGAGCTGTTGTGAGCCAATGAGGGAATCTGATTTCCCCACTACGCTTCTCTGTAAATGTTTCCATGGTAAAAGATGTCAGTCTGCTTAAAATGGAGTAAATGACAGTCTGGAATCACTTATGATTTTAAAACGCTTAGTTTCTGCAGTCTGATAACTTGTTTAAGAGCAGCAGGTAACAGCAGTTATGTTCCCAGTTGTTAAGCTCATGTTCAGCTACTAAATAACAGCTAAAAAAAATCTCATTTTGCTAAGAGCACCACCAGGTGTGGAGACCTGAGAAATAGCAAGTGGGTTTAAAATGTTTATTAAGGAAAAAAATCAGGTACCTTTAAGAAAGTATAGAAAGGAAATCTTTAACAAGAAAAGGGTATTTTAAGAGGACTTCAGTGGTACAAATCTTGTTGGAGGCCATTAATGATAAGAGTCTCTTACGTGTTCATACTGGGTCCTGATCTATTATCTTCATTAAGGGTCTGGACAGTGGGGTGGAGTGAACCCTCAGGAGATGGCCAGCTGACACAAAACTGGGGGCAGGGACTGACTCACCAGAGAGCCATGCAGCCATCCAGAGTGTACTCAACAGGCTGTGAGGTGGCTGACACAATCATAGAACTGTAGAGGCTGGAAAGAAACTCTGGAGATCACCTAGTCCTACCCCCCTGCTCAAACAGGTTCCCTAGAGTAGTAACTTCATTATATAGAGTCTCATGAAGTTGATTAAGTAGTGCAAAGTCCTGCATCCGGGGAGAAACAGCCCCAGGCACCAGTGTATGCTGGTGGCACTCAGCTGGAAAGCAGCTGTGCAGGAAGGAGCCTGGGGATCCTGGTGGACACCAAGTGGAACATGAGCTAGCACACTGTGTTCTTGCCACTAAGAAAGCTTGATGGCCTCCTGGGCTGCATTAGGCAAAATATTGCCAGCATATTATGGGAGGTGATTCTTCCACTATGTTCAGTCTTAGTGAGTCTGCACCTGAAGTGCTGGGTCCAATGCTGACTCCCCAATATAATAGACACTTGAACATACAACAAAAACTCCAAAACAGGGCCACAAAGCTGATGGAAGTCCCGGAGCTCCCCTTGTATGAGGCAAGGTGGAGAGAGCTGGGATGTCTAAGTGTGGAATATCTATAAAGGCCTGAAGAGAGTGTGCAGGGAGGTCAGAGATAGGCTCGTTGGAGTGGTCCCCAGTGTCAGGTCAAGAGGCAGTAGGCATAAACTGGAATACAGATTCTGTCTGAACATCAGGAAGCACTTCTGTGCTGTGCAGATGTCAGCACTAGCAAAGGTTGCCTGGAGAGGTTATGGGATCTCCAAAAGCAGTCTAGATGTGGTCCTGGGAACCCTGCCCTGAGTCTGCTGAGCAGATGGATCCAGTGGGGTCTCCAACTTCAACCATGCTGTTGTTTTGAGTACTCAAAATTCTTATATTTGTTGGGAGGTGAGCAGAGTTGGTTTTTATACTGATGTTTAAAGCTTTGTGTTACTCTATGGTAAGCTCTTTAGAAACCAGTTGTACAATTTCAAATCCACTTATCCTTGAGGTTTCAAAGATAAACACCTAAAGCCTTTTTTTCTGCATTGCTGATATATCCTGGGGAGTCTGCAGGGAGAGGGAGGAAGAAAAATGCAACCAACAATCAAAAAACAAACAAAAACATCTATAGAAGACATAGATAAAGGAATCTGTCAAATTATCTAGCTCAAATTTTCATTAAAAAGGAAAAATACTGGGAATTTCAGTTTCTATTTTTAGCTTATATTTTTGCAAAAAGGGAATCCAAGTGTGCATTTGGTTTGCCTGTGGACTGGAACCTCTATTGCTTCTTTTTTGCTTCCAACATAACCTCTGTTGGTGTTTCTGTTTGCCTTTCAGAACCTGTTCTGTGTAAGTAAAGCAGAGCCAGCGTGTTGGATTCAGTTTATACACAAAGAAGCCGTAAGCTGACTAGAAGCAGCAGTGGAGGTACTTCATGGTGAGTAGGCACAAAACTGCAATTCTGTGCTGGAGTGTTAAGGTCACATAGTAACTTTTTAGAAGTCACTTACCTTAATTGTGAACAAATAGCTGTTGATTTTTAGATATTGAAGGCATTTTTAAAACAGACATATTAAATAACACCATGTCTCCTTTTCACTGCTTCTGAATTTTGCTGTGTGATTCAGTAACTTGTGTTTTACACATACAGCAAACTCCGGCATGCTAGATTCCATGATCATTAGGTACAGTGTCTATTTGCCAGGTACTGTACTCTCCTTCAAATCCCTTCCTAAAACCCACATCTGTTAGAAAGCTTTAGAAGTAATTAAGATGTTACAGTGAAATAATTCTATGCTTGAAACTGCTCATGATTTAACAGAGGCAGGAAATTCTTGTATCAGTATGGTATGTCAGCATTTCAAGTCCAACTGTCTATCATCTCAGCTTCACGGAGTTCTTGAATAGAGTTGAGTAATGCAGTTCACAAATCTTATGTGCCTTTCAGGATACCTAGGGCGTTTGTGGACAGGATGTGATCTCTAGTACAAACTAATGGAAATTTTGTTGAGTATTTCAGATGTGAATGTTTCTTTATTAATATCAGTCAATTAATATAATTGACTGATACTAATTTGTGTTACATTTAGCTTCATTGTTTTTGTACTTACTTGATGTATAGAAGATCAGTGCTTCTATTTTTTTCTCACAATCTGACAGGTCTCAACCTGCTATTGTAAATTTTAATCATTTTTGTTCTCCATTGCCTTTGCCATTTCTTTGATCTTTGATCTGTTTTTTCCATTTAGAAAGTTTTCATTCCCCTAGATACTGTGCAATGTTATCAGTTTTCTCCGGAGATACGCAGAATCATTTTTACAGGTCCAGGAACCATTCTGCAGTATGCATCTGTCAGCTCAGTGCAAATGCCAAACCTCAGATTTGTGTTTCGTAGGATTCCTTCAATTTTGTATGCCTAATAGCTCCTGTTCACAGTGCAACATCTACGCATATAGTAAAGTTAAAATGCAGAAGTGAAATGAAAAATTACCATTCTGAAAACACCTCTCACCAGGAGTCAAACCTTAGCTCAGCGGAACAGCTCCTTACTTCCCCTTAAATCCAGTGATTTAAATGGGTAGAAGCAAACAAAGGCATTTGTGGAAGTGTTTGGGTTTATTTTTGTTTTGTATTAATTTTGTTTCTAAAAAGTTACATCTTAGTGTATTAAGACTTGGCAGGCAAATCTGCACTTGAAGAAGCCTGTAGCTATTTGGACGTGTCTGCAATTCAGCAAACCGTGAATCCCAGAATATCTGCCCAAGTTGATGTTGGTAATGAGTGTGTTTATTGGAACAGTGTCTGGCAGAGTTTTGGAGCAGAGACCTAGTGAGTGTCTTCAGAAGTGGGATGTTCTAGAGGCCTGCTTCTTCCCAGGAAACTGCAAAGCATTGCTTTTTTTTTAGCCTGGTGCAGGAAGGAGGAATTCAAAACCAAACACATGAGTAGAATTGAAAGATAGTCCCTTCCTGGCTCAAACAATTGTTTTTAATGAAGGGAGTTATAGGTGTTGTGAAAACCTGACAGAACAACTGTATTGTTAATTAACTGATTTAAAAAGAAAAGTTCTATGAAGTGCATTGAAAACCTTCACCTGGTTGTACATCAAGAGGAAGATACAAATGCAGAGCTCTCCTTTTCCTGCGGCTGCTCAGGTGGATTTTTTAGCAACAGAGGCTTAATCATTCAAAAGACAGGATTTTGGAAAATGCATACAAGTTTGCTCACGGGTTTTGAATAAAGTGACATTTAGATCGTATAGCTGAGCTTGTTGGTATTCACACTGTAAACTTTGTCTTGGTATGAGGGAAAAACACTTGAGAGCTTCTTTTGCAAGTGCCCCCAGTCTGTGTTTCAAGAGTTCTTGGCCTGCCTCTCGGTACATTCTGAAATGAGACCTTTTGGTAATAGTTTATTATGTATTTTGAATGGTTAAAGTGTATGAAATCAGACTCCGTTTTGTTTAATCCTAAGGATAACTTATTTTACAAGTACACTTCTGTATTAAGATAAAAGAGCAAGATTTAGATAAGTCTATGGAGCTCAGTTGCTTCTTTTTTTGCTCAAGGGTCCTCTGAGTACTGTTTCGCTGTTGATGAAATTGCATCAATATATTGATGGCACTGATTTTCTTGTACCATTCTTCTTTTGAATGTTACAAAGGGCAGCTGCTTTCCCATCTCTCAATTGAGGCACTTGGTATGAGAAATGTAGTATTACAAGGTAGCTTTTTTCTCTTCAGTGTAAGTGATACAGCTAAATGTATTTGTTATTCTTTTTTTAAGGAGTTAGTATTAGCATACCAAATTTTCTTTTGGCCAATAAAACCTCTGTAACAGAGGAGACAAAAAAAGACAAGAAAAAGCTTGTTGGACAGTCTTTGCTAACTAGACAGGTTTGATGTTTGATGTCTTACAGAATGGTTTCAGCATACTACAGAGCTCTTGAGGTATTGAAATACTTTGTGGCACTATTTTTTTAAAAATGGGTTTTTGAGAGGGTACTATATTTCTGTAGTTGCAATGCCATAAGACAATGAATGTTGTACTTGACAGGCTAATCTTATGGCTCCTTATTTTTATTCTGAATGGTAAACTATATATGGTTATTCCTTCTTGCACTGCTTTCCTTACTCTTTTCACTTTAATGATCTTAAACTTGTTGGAAGTCATAAGTAAGTTCTTTAGCTAAAATAAAAAAAATCTTTTAAAGTAGATTTCATTACTATAATGGTTATGGCTTCTAGAACAAGCACTGTGTAAATGATGAAAGAAACTGATTCATATCTCTGAATACTTGAAGTGAGGGCTGATAGCCAAGAGCTGACAAAGAGTGATTTAAAAAGGAAAATGAAGCCATAATATATTCAAAGTAGCGAAGTGGATATAACTCGGGGGGAGACACTAAGTTTGACTTCCAAAGTTTTTTGCTTTTTTTAAAGTGTTCATAGAATGGGAGCCAATTATCACTCAATTGCTCCAAGCTGCATTTTAAACATTGTATAATTGCCATTTTTTATATTGTTATATACTCCTATAGGACTAGCACCAATCAGAAGATGGCTTCTGCAATTGCCTCTAAGCTCTGAGTGGCCTCATCCTCAGTCAAAATTCCATTAGGAAGGAGGAGGGGAGGAACAGGTTTCTGTATCACAGCAAACAAAGTCAAGCTATGGGGACACAAAGACTCAGTTCCCAAAACTGTGAGCGGTGTTTAATGTCAGTTTACAAGAGGTGGTGCACTATTTCCCTGCAAGGTATTACAGAGTTTGGAGTTGTCTTTATGGAATCAAAGAGAAACCACCTTCAAGGTTAGGCCCTGTGGGGGAAAGGAAGGTGAAGCATGAAAAATCACACTTGCTCATCTTCCAAAGAAGTATGAGGTTACTGCAAAATACAGTCTTTTTTAAAGAAATTTGTCTATTCCCTTGAGGCATGCCAGTTTTGATGGATCTTGTTCACATTGCTAACAGATTTCTACTGGAAGCCTTATCAGTTCTCTACTGTGTTGGCTAGGATGTTATTCAAGAGCCACTGTTTCTAAGTTGCTGTTGCAGCTGTGTATTGCTAAGTGAGCAGTCTTGGAACCAGGAGGTTCTCAGCAGTGGGCAGTAGGGGCTGCTCAGCTCTGACCCCTGGGGAGCAAGCAGGACCATGTCATAGGAAAGTTTCCAAGGGTCCTTTTGGGACAGCCCAGCAATGCAGAACAGAAGTACAGAAAATGGATGTGGCTGTAGGTTACCTCCTGTTGGCATTTCCTAGATAATTAATGACAATGCTGATGCTATGTGCTTTTTCCTGTTTCTGTGATTTTGAAGTTTGTCTCACTGCAGAGAGGGAGGCTGAAGTACCAGGTAAGACAGCTGGCGAAAATGGGACACTCTCATATCAGCTGATGAGACCAGGCTAATGGAGTCACAGCTGTAGGTGAGAGCTGAGAACAAGCACAGTTAACAGAGTGACCACTTCTGGAGTGGACCTGAATGAGCTATCTGCTCTTGGTATAACGCTGAGGGTGTCTGAAGCTCTGTGTGAAAACAACAACAAAGTTTTGATCTCCATCTGGGCTTTGGAGCCAATTTGGGCAAAGCTTGTTCTTTTCACTGACAGTACAGAAATGTAGAAAGTTGCCTAGGGGCTAAATAGTGTTATCATGGCAAATTACTTAGAATAAAATTGTAAGGAAGTAGACAGCTGGGATTTTTTTTTTTGCTGGAGGTGGACCTCAAGGGGAAAGAAACTACTGTTTGTGCTTATAGAGAGTAGAATCTTGTTTGACCTGGTACTGTATCCAGATATGTTTTCTCATACCTCCCCCACCACCACTCTCAGCTGTTAATATACAACATAGGAAGAATTTATTTGCATTGCTTGCTTTTAGAGTGAGCCTTGCTGAAATGAACATGATTGTTAAGTCTCAGTTGTTATACAATTTGTCTTCCTGACAATTGGTTACTCTACCATGGTCTGCATTTGATTAATATTTGAATGCTTTCAGAGTACATCTAACTTTGATTTTCAAATACAAAGGAAAACTTAAACTGAAACTCTAATATCAAATTTAACTTAGAGAAAGTATTAGTATTCAGCGGATTATTTTAAATTAGTCTGAAAGAGTAATATATCCATAAAACCATGTATACATACTGATCAAGGTAAAATAAAATTCTCCAGTGCCCAAAAAGTACCAAAAATATATTGCTATTTGGAGACAAAATTTGTTTTTGATGGACAAAATTGCATAGCTCAAGCATGGGAAACTTCAGTTCACAATCTGCAAGTGTTAATTGCAGATATAGACCAAACATTACAAAAAAAGTTAGGTACAATAGAATCAAGAGCATATTAGTTGCTTTAGAGAAAACTGTGCCATCAGTGTTTATCATCTTGGTAAGAAAGTTATATAGTAAATGGGCACCATTCTGATCCACATATGATGAGTAAACAAAAATGAGTTCTTAGTGTAATATAGCTAGCCAGAAAAACACATACTAAAAAATCTCATTGGAGTGAAACAGATACTGGTCTCTGACTTGGGGTAACACAAACAGTATGGCAATGTGTAGCACAAGATGAATTATTAGAGTGCAGAATCTGTTGTGCTGGTCCTGAGTCATTCCACTGCTACAGTATCTGTTTATTATATTATGCATAGTAGGAACTGTGGCATCATATTTATAGGAGTACAGTGTTTATAATCGAATCCAAGCAATACTGTATATTCCTTAAAAATAGTGAGAAACTTGCTGCATATATACTGAGCTTTAGTACAGCAGATGTGGTGTAAAATCACACTCAAAAGTGATGGTTTTTTTTACTGGTGCACTCAATGCTTGTAGGACTGAAATTACACTCACTAGTTAATCTGGAAAGAGAAATTCTACTCTTAATGTGCTATTACCACAATTCATATCATTCAACTTCTTTCCCCAAACCTCCTCTGTTCCCAAGTTATAACAGACAGCGTGTATGGAAAATTCTCCATGATGCATGCTAAAGGATTTTCTGCTCCATGCACTACCATACACCAATAATTTGATAATCTGAATGCATATTCATATATAGCTGTGATAAAGTGCATACTTGTGAAACTAGCAGAGAAGGATTAGATTTGTTTTACTGGGGGTCAGTGGGTTGGGCTGTTTTTACCAGGCCTTCTAAATCAGTTAAACTTTGGAAAATTGACCTCTTTTTTTCTGTCTGGTCCAGAACATCCAATTAACATTTCGGTGACTGAAGTAGATCTTATAATAATCCATCTCCTGGAGCTGCCTTAATTGCTCATAGAAAAATACGTTTGTGCCATAAAAAATGTATTTTGGGTCTGGAAGAAGATGAGCTTGGCTGTTCAGAATGCTGAACAGATGGTGGTGTAGAGTCCTGGACTGCAAATTCAGCTGTGCTTTGGGGTGCCTGCAAATTAGGCCACCCCTTTGGAATGCTGCAGAGCTGACGAGCATCTATCCAGGGCCCTTTTAATAATAACTGGTGTTGTGTACTATCTTGAACTGCAAAAACAGTTATTTTCATTTTAATGTAATAATAGTGCTGCAAACTGCTGGATCTACTTCCTAGCTGTGAGTATATGTAATCAGATGCTACCTTGCAGCTGTGCTTCTATGTGAAGTTACTGTAAATATCTCAAAGTATTTTCAGTCCTTGGAAAAGTAGTGTTGAATAATGCTAAAATGTCTTAATGCTTCATGTAGCTAAACTGGAAGCAAACTCCTTTATTTCATTAATAACATGCTAACATATTCTGTTAATGTATGGTTTATACTAAATGAGTTACTTTGGGCTTCTTGTATTCACTGTAGGTGTTCAATACTTGGAGATTCTAAAATCTACTAGTGTACAATAAAGGGAAAATCAAAACTAAACTGATCACACATAGTAAAGCTCAGATATTATTTTTCCCAGCAATGATTGATTCAAATTGCATCTTACTCAACAGCTAGGCAAGGGCAGAGAGGAAAAAAACAACAACATGATAGTACATTCTAGATATTAATAGTTAGGTTGTATCATGTAACCCATAGGCAAGGATAGAACAGATCTGAGTCAGAAATCTTCCACTAGAACATTATTCCCTACATTCCACTAAGATAACTAAAAGAACCTCCAGATCAATTACTTTGACAGATCAGAACTACAGTATTTGAAAGAGAAGACGGCTGTTTCTTTACTTTAAATCAGTACCATCCTCTTTACCCATAAAATCGGAGGTTTAGGCCAAAATCACTAATAAAGTTTTGGCAGTGATGTCATATCAAATACAAGGATTTTAGTCTTGCCTAAACTGTAATAAACACATAAACAATTCTCTAATAAAAACTTCATATTCTGCTACCCTTAGCTAAGGAGTGGTTTTATGGTGTATATCCGCATAGTATGTATAACAATTTTAAATCTGACAGGTCTGGTGGGAGTTCAGCTTGTGAAGGTATTCAGGGTATTAAATAAGCCTGGAACTAGTGTGACCTAATAGATGTTCAGTAAGATTTACTCCAGCACAGACTAAAAGAAAACTCTCAGCTCTGGTCACAGCTGTGTATTAGAACAACAAAAAGGTTGGTCTGGTTCTACTCTGGGTTTAATCTGAACCAAAATCTAATGAACTGGGAGGGAGTGTTTCAGTTGGCTTCCCTTGATTTTTGTGGACCATATTGTCAAAAACACAACTACAATGAAATCAGTAGCTTCTGTGTCTGAGTTCTGAGTTCATCTTCTGTGTCTGAGTTATTCTGTAAGATTGTGTGGTTCCTGTAGTCTCCAGTGGTCTTCATACAAATGCTTTGCAAATGGACATCAATACAGAAGATAAAGTTTATAAAGGGAGTGATACAGAGAAAGGGTGTGATTTGCTGTATGTTCTGCAGCAATGCAGAACAACAGAGAGCTCTGCTCAAATGTCCTCATTCTCAGTTCATAGAGGTATTTGTTAATCATATTCATGTCTTTATTGCACTGATGGCACATTCCTTACACTTTTGAGGACTTGCATCTTCATGAGGAAAAGAGCTGTTTGAAAAATGGATTAGTTAACTCATCAAAACAGACAGACCGGCTAAAAAGAATCTAGGTTTAACTGGAAAAATCAAATTGAAAAGATCTTCAAAAGATACAAATGTGCTCCCTGTCAATCTGTATGCATACAGATTGCAGTTATGAGGTGAAGCATCATATACATATGCAAATTTTTCATCCTGTGTTTTTATTTGAAGTTCATGCAAAGATTTCTTTTGACTGACCACAACCTGATGGCCAGGGTTGCATATGCCTAGCATCTAGATTACACTGCAATCTAGATGTCTAATTAGATTTAGAGGTACACTCAGTTACTTGAGAATACAGCTAAAAGGAACTGTCATTAGATGTGTAGAATCTGCATATGTATGGAGGTTTTATCTTTAAATTTTGACAGCTGATAAAACTCACAGCTGGCCTCTTAGAGAAGCTTATGTCTCTCTGTGATACTAGCAAAAGATAAAAATGCTACTGCGTGTAACATCATGCTGTTAATCTGAAATTCACACAGAAGACCTCTGATTGCACATAAATTATAGATTGAGTCAGGTCTATGATTATGTTCAACATAAATCCATTTTTGAGTTATATTATAATGAAGATAAAGAATGTTAAGCAATAAAAACCTTGAGAATGCAGTATAGATGGAAAGGTCTTTGGCAATATGCTGTGTGATTGTGCGTTATTTGTACAGTGTGCCATGGTGCTAATATATGGAATTGAGTGATTAGTGCTCTCTGCTTTTATCTTCAAAGTTCCTTTAACATGAACTGATTCACTAGAATCACTTTCATTTCTTTCATTCTCCTTGGTGTAGTGCTCAAGTCCCTCTAGCAGAACATTTAGCCCTATTTAGTGTACATATAGCGGGAAAGTCAGCCTTTCACAACACCTTATGAGCAGATGTAGCGTATCGCACTCTACAAGAGATTGTAGTATTCTTGGTATTTTCCAAAGCATGTCAAATGTAACATAACATGAGAAAAAGTTATTAATATAAAGGAACACCAACATTTCTGTGCCTTGATTCACTGGGACTTATTTGAATGTTGTTACCACCTAAACAGGTGGATATTGCTTGGCAAGATGCATGATCTAAATGTATCAATCCATTAACAATGTTAGGTCATGTTCTATATTAAACAACAAAGCCATAAGCATCCCCATCTGCATCAAGAAAAAAAAATCTATGTGCTTCAGAACAATCAACACCTTCAGGATACCAGGGATATAAATACTGTGCACCACTACCTGGGGCTAACTAACTCGGTGTGAGCGCTCCCTTCTGGGTCCACATGACTATATGTGGAAAAAAAAAGCTTGTCAATACTCACAATGGTAAAAGTATTTTTACTATAGGCTAAGGAAAAAGTGCAAAATGATTGTAAGGGCTTAGCAAGAGACAACAGAAGATGAAGAGACTTCAAATTTAAGTGGCTTTATGATTTTTATGAGTCTTGACACAGTATTTGAGTGCTTGATGCTGGCAGTCCTTCATATTCTGTCATAATTAGTCTACCATTTGCTCATTTTGCACTTTTCAGCTACTCATTACATTACTGACCATAGCTTATTTGCATTCTGTGCTTCATGTTCTGTTCCAGTAACATTTCCTCCTGCAAGAAATCCTTCTTTCGTGTTCTTCACTGTCCTTGTGCACCAAGGAGGAACTAGAACTGTAAGTGATGTCTCTATCTAAGTAGAATGTGGATCACTTGCTTTTCATAAAGCTAGGGATGATGCTTTCCCTAGATTTTTATCTTCACCTACTGCTCCTGCATTTTTAAAAGCTCCAAGCACATCTCAGCTCTGTGGGAGGCACTTGCATTTTATTTCCCTCAAGCAGGCCTCAATTGCATTTTCATCCTTGAGCTGGGAGAGCACAACAAGACTTCACCCAGTAGTCTGTCAATGCAGATCATTTAATTAAGCCAGATGGGATCACTCTAGCAATCGTGGAAAGCTCCTTTTCCCCTTGGAACTGCTAATGCTTTCTTCCTGGTGCTCAGTGTAGATGGTTGGGGAGAAAATGACATAATGCATCCTTCTCGCTGTGGTGCATACCCTGAAGTTATTACTAAAGCTCTAAGTATTCAACATTAACTTTGTGCCTACTTATGCTTCAGTGTTTTCCCATATTCATAGATGGAATATTCAGTGCCATTCAGTGTCTACTTGTAGAACTCAGTGATTTCTTAGGCAAGAGCACATGTTAGAGTTGAGTGCATCTTGATAGTTTAGAGTAGACATGACAAAGATTTGTGTATTCTTAACAAGTATTACAGATCAAGCTTTAAGGCGATATTCAGAAGACAGACAAAAAAACTGAATATTAGCTAAAAGTGTTCACACAACTGTCTGACAAAATGATGTCTGACGTGGGAGTGCACGTGAAGCAAAAGGGTGTCACTGATTTACTCCATGTGGAGAAAAATGGCACCCACTGGCATTCATTGATGCTTGCTGATTGTTTATGCAGACCGAACAGTAGATGTGAGCACAGTGACACGGTGGATAGTGCATTTCATCAGTGATGACAGCAATGTGAAAGACAAGCCATGTTCCAGAAAGCCATGCATAGCTATCACTGTAGAGAGCATCTCAATCAGGTCATTCATGTGAATTGGCAGATTACAACCAGGCTACTGTGTAACAGAACTGAATATCAGCTTCAATATATTCAAAATGATGGTGACAACATTGGAACACTGCAGAATTTACACCAAGTGCATCCTACTAGTGGTCATACAGGAACAGAAAGAATGCTATGTGAGAGTGTAGAGGAAATGCTAAGCCATGGCTTGAAGCAGTGATTGAGCACCTGGTGGAAGGCAGGGCCAACCCAGGGGAGCTCAGGTGCATGCAATGTACCTGAGTGATTGGAAGGGGTGGAGCCAGGATTCACAACCTTCCCAGACCTCATTTAAGGGTTAGCAATGGAAGCAAGAGCATTTTGCTGGAGACTCCTGCCTATCTGAGGCCTTCCAAGGGTAAGCGTATTTTTTTCCTTTGTTTCTACATCTACAGCTGCTGTATTTGGGCTGTTTAGGCTCATCCTCGCTTGCTGCAGCCTAGGGCTTTGCTATCTCGCTATTATTGCTGTGCTTTCTGTTCCATTATAGTATTACAGCAGGTTATTTGGTACCTATTGATCCAATATGGGTCTGAAGGTGACAGTTTACTGGCTCATATTATGACCAGTGACAAGATGTGGTGTCACCACAAGCTGGAATCAAAATGATAGTACATGAAATGGCAGCATGTGAATTCTGTATTAAAGAAAAAATCAAGATGCAGCTCTGAGCCTTGTTATTCAGTCTCCAGGGCCTTCCGTTCTGCCAGATGAGCTCAGGTGTAATGCACAAACCAGCTAGTGTAATTCCTGTGCTGAGCCTTACAACTATGACTTTCTTACTCTTAGTTTTCCCTATCTCCTACTCTTTTTCTGACTTAGTGACAGTTAATAAAAGGTAAAACTTACTTTCTACCAACGAAGGTAAACAGCAGCACGGGTCAGTGATCAGCACACCCTGTCACTCAAGGGAGAAGACTCAATTTCTCTACATTATCACTTGCAGTGTAATCATGGGTGAATGTAATTTAAGGGCGACAAAAACAGGATTTTCAATACACTGCTTACCAAAGCCCTGAGGTACACGCTCATGTTCCACTGCAGTACCTGGCAAGCTGGGTACCTAAAATGCTGGTGAGAGGGAAAACAGCCAAGAAGCCCCATAAGCAGCGCTGGTAGGAAGGCTGTCTACTCTGTTGAGGTGATTGCCTCCTCTCTGCATCACAGCTTAGGTTCTGAAGGCCACAGAGCTCCAATAATGAATGCACAGTTATTTAGAAGGCTGAGATCTATCCATAGTAGGACAATAACCAAGCAGTTATTGTCTACTTATTGTTACTAAAATCTGAAGCGGAATATAAGATGATACGAGTAGGGCACCAGCCTTTATGACTTGGGAGGCACGGACAATCCAACCACATCTTTTGGGAACAGTAGTTGGAGGACAGGTGGGTAAGCCTAGCACATCTTAATGCCATTAGATGCCTGAGTTCAGGCCACTGAAACTTAAATGCAGTGACTAATTGCACTATGGGCATTATAGAAGTCCCTTAGTCTGCATTAGTGCTCTGAGAATTAGTAAATTAGACTGAGAAACTCAGCATTAATAGACAAAATGGGGTTTTCAATTTCAGACGTAACAACAGTAATAAAGAAAATTAATCTGTGCTTGATTGCAGTAAACTCTTAAGTTGTTTCTAATTTTTTCACAAAGCAAAAATAAGGTGGATTATTGTGATATGATGTGTTTTAATTTTAGAATTCCTTCAGGAAAATTTTTGACTAAATACTCTTGGATTTAAAAGTCAATGTGGTACGCAACAAATTACGTCAAGCAATATTTCTTCAAAGTTATTTTTTGAAAAAAGTGCAATAAACAAAAGTGTGTGTGACCTGCTGAGCTTCAGTAGAAGTTTTGGTTGTGTAACAAGATCTTAAAATACAGATGCACTAACTCTTTTTTTTCTTGCTCTTTTTGTGAATTTAAAAATGTCATTCTGGTGTCTTAGTAAGCTAGCTGTATAGTGTTTGCTTATTTATTGGGTTTGTTGTTTTGGCCTAAGGCATCAAGCCAAATTTAAGTTTATTTAAAGATAGAAGTTTTGATTTAGTAAGTTCCTTGTGCATTTCGTGAGCACTCACCACAAACTCCCAAGACTAGCACTTGAGATTGTGTGGCCAGTAAGATAGAAATGATGCACTAAGAAAAGCTGATAGACTAATATTGAGATTCTTGGTAAATTTCATGAAGAAACAGCAAATCTGCTGTATCTCTCATTTTAATAAACAGTGACTGTGAGTGTATTTGATTTCTCTGCTTAAAAAAAAAAATTGGGGGGAAAAATGTATGATTTCTCATACTGTAGTTGACAACTATTCATATTCTGTTGCTACTAGTAATTTTTGAATTGGATTTTGAGGAGATAATTGGTATCTAATTAAGTTGTTGTAGATGTGATGGGTCAGAAGTCATACAGTAGGACTCTAGAGCTTTGGCGTGGGAGAGTTTACTGAAAAAGTTTGTGGTTAAGTCCAGACTTAAAGACTATGTTGATAAGGGGAAAAAGAATGAGTACTGTAGACACTGTATGTATGTATGTATATATATATATATATATATAAATATATATAAAAATATTTATATATATATTAAATTTTCCCTTTTGACTTATAAGGCCTACTTTCTGCACCTTTCCCACAGAGTAAGACTTGTTTGTTTTTAAATTTAGACTGAGAGCATCTTCATTAATACTTAAACACTCTGATTTGCGGAGACATTTGATAGACTTCATGTTTCTTGTAGATTTGTAGCAAAACCTTGAAAGCAGACGGGAAAGCTTACGCAGCACTACTGAACATCATGGTGAATTATTACTGTAGTAACGCTCATATGAAATAAGCATAACATCTAGCCTCAGTGGAAGGCTTCTGTCTGCTTGGCTTTCCAGTCACAACTTCCTATTCCATGTTCTACGGAGACTGGAATTCCCCTGAGGGTGTTGGGCTTAGTCTGGAAGGGAAATATTTGTAGTGTCCAAATAGCTTTCTACTCAGCTGTAAAGGTGGGTGACTACAACACAGGGCTTCATCAGAGATTTAACTGAAGAATAAACAACTGGTGTATCTAACTAATGTGGAGATGAGTTAATGTTGAAATTTGCAGACAAATAAACAGCTTTAATAATGATAAAAAAAATCATGGTAAATTATAGGAAAATGTAGCTCGAGGAGTGGGGGAGGGGGGGGGGAAGCGGGGCGGCAGGAAGGAGGGACTCTGCTTTCCAGAACACAAAATCACTTCTCCCAAGCTTTTCCAGGTGAATGTTTCTGTAATATGTTCTTCAAAGTTCTTCAGTGCTGAAACAGTCTATTACAGTTCTTCACTATCCTCATTGCATGGAATTTTTCTTAGTATCTTTCATGAATCTCTTGCTGAGTGCTAAGCACGTTATTCTTTCTTTTGCCCTCAGAGGGCAGAAGAACAATTTATTTACAATAAACAGTTTCTTAATTCTTTCTCTTCCTTTAGCACTTTCTACGCAGATTTGAAGAGTGCCCTTCCAGAGGGCAAGATGTCTTAATTCTTTCAGTCTTTCTCCTACGTGTTTCAATTGGCCTATGATTATGTGGCAACTCACTGGGCCTTTGGTGCTTCTTACTCTTCTTTTGTGGTTGTTCTACGGTGAACTTTAATCTTTCTCTAAATTTAGTGCTAAGATGATGTATTCCAACCAAATATCAAAGTAGATGAAGGGATAATATCTCCAAAGAGCTATCTATTGCTGTTACTAAGTTATTTGTCTGTCTGAACCTCCTTTGCTTTGTATATCATTGTGAGGTATGAGAAGAGTGAGATGTATTCATTTCTCCAGAAACATATTGTGCCTCTTCTCATCTGTTACGTTGCTAATAATCTTGAGACATGAAAATCAGCAGTTGAGTGTCTTCAAAGGGCTATGTGCAGAGTTAACTCTCATCAGTATGATTCTAGTGGTGTGCACTGGGAGGGAACTCCTGCTTTGCGCGGATGTTATGCCTGGCATTTGACTATTCTTATTCCAAAATAGAAATGCCAAATGAAGTGGGATTCCAAAATGCCCCAACTCCCCAGAGCAAAGCAGTATATACAAGAACAAAAATAGGTTCAGCATCTTACTAACATCCCTATAATGCATGTTTTAAATATCAGGAACTCTATTGAGGGGTAGGAGTAGGGAGAGTTGTAGTTATGTATAAATAAAATGCCTGAGCTGTAAATAACAGAAGAGATCAGAGATGGAAAAGTATGTTTTTACGTAGCCTTTGACTAGACATTAAAAATACATTGAGAGTATGGTTAAAAAAAAAAAAACAACAAAAACAGTTGTCTTCATTCCTTTTTTCATTCAGGAATTTTAAGATGGTTACCTGAGATTGGATTGCTGGTGATACAATTATGGTCTTCAATTATGCACTGTCACTTCTAGAAGACCTTGAAATTTATTGACATAGAATTACCAGTCTTTGCTTCTTCTATCTTATGTTTTTGCAGCACCATGAAATTGATCCTACTCTAGGCAGACCCACATGGCATCTCATCCGTGACCACAAATCAATTAAGTGGTATTGCCAGGGTTTCAGAATTTTACAGATGGAAATCCTGCACTTGTCCTTTATAGCAGACTGTGGAGAAAGCTTTGTAAAAATTGATAGGGAGGGAAACACCGCTCTTCTGGGAGTCAGGTCAGCCTGTGTGAGAAACAGAAGGACAACACAGTCATCACGGAGAAATAAGGATAACTGAGGAAAGAAACCTGGGCATGTAGCGTTTATGTCTAGATGAGTGAGCATCTTCACCTGCAAATGACTTTCTTTTTCTGCACCTTGTGTGATGTAAATTTGAGTTCAGAATACAATTTCTTATGTGGTGGGCTTGAATTTTTATCTTGAAATTCAGTAGCCTTTTCTGATAAAATTTTCTCAAAACCTGGGAGGAAAGTATGTTTCAAATAACTTATTTCTAAGAGTTGAATTATTTATGTAATCCTTAACTATTTTATTTATCTACTACTGAAATGGAATGGATAGCCTATGCGCTACTGAAAATGCATTCTCTGATATAAAACAGGTATGTGAAGATTTTCCAGAACCAAGCAAAGAATAGAGCAAACTGCATCAAATAGAGCTACCAAAGCATCTTGCCTAAAGAAAATGATGTAAAGATAATAAAGGGATTTAATGGAAAATTGCTTTAATGGTAACAGTTGTATTTTCAGAAATTAGACTTTATAAAAATTGTACAAAGGAGGATGATGATAACTGACCTGAATATGAAAGGAACTGACTAAGTGGATCAATTATATATCCTAGTAGTAGTAGTAGTAGTAGTACAGATCTGAGTCTTACTTGACTCAGTTTGCTTGTTTTAATTAATATAAACCCCAAACTTCCCATAATACACTATCTGGGCCACGTCTTTCTTCCTTCTTATGTTGTGGCAATTGATATTGTTCTGCTTTTATAGGTATTGCTAATGTGTATAGCAAGTTTTGAAATACAGTCTGCCTTCCTTGTCCAGCAAGATGTCATTTAAGAGGAAATGAACAAAGGGTGGGAATTAATATAGGTCTAGGACAATTGCCAGCAGATGGGGAATAGAAACTTCTCAAGTGACACCATAATAAAAATGGGTGAAAGATCCTTTCCAAGTAGGGTTGGATGGGAATGTTCTTATGTAGAAGAATCAAGTAACAGAAATGTGTGTGTACTTGAATAGCCTCATAATCAGAGAACAGTGCTGGGAATACTCTCCTGGAAGATTCTAGCTATTAAAAGGAAAATAGTGTCTGGAAGGGATAATCACATCTGAGCTGCTGGTTTCCTGAAGGAGATTTTCGTATGTTATCACTGGGCTATCCTCAGCCTTTCTGCATGGTATTGAGATGCATCTCTACTGCAGGGTTCAGGGCTGCCATGTCACCTTTGGGGCCTTTTCCTTGAAGGGAGAGGCTCTTGAGATAGCCGGAGAAGAAATGCATCACTGAAACCAAATGGGCTGCTCAGGGCCCTGGGCGCAGCATGCTCAGGGGCAGCTGGTGGGGAGCTCCCTGTGTGTGTCAGGCCAGGCCGGAGCCTGCCAGAGGAGCTGATGACTATTGTGCATAGAGAAAGTTGTAAGTTCTTCCTACTGGTTTTGTTTTGTTATTCTGTTTTTAAATCTAATGTTTTTTTTTCTTATGCTCTGATTACTGGGTTTAATCCAGTTCCTAATAAAATGAAGTTTCAGATTAAGTTCTGGCATGTGGAAATGAGCCTAAGCCCCTGTAATACTTCTGACAGTGCAAAACAATGAAAGAAAATGCACTGCCAAGTGGTGAGTTGAGTAGATCTGGCAACACGTAGATCTGGAATTGGCCTTTTTGTGTGACGTTGTTAAAAATATGGACGACTTTTGGCTACTTCAGTATAGTCTTTCTGTTGCAGCTTCCATGAGTTTTCATGATTGCCCCTTACTGTTTGAAAGCAAATTTGGAAACCTGCCTTATTTCTGCTAAAAACAATACCAAAGTTCTTATTAAAAGTAAGGATCCATTTTTCAATATATTTAATGTGAAGAGTCAGTCTTTCAAAGCCCCAGAAACTTTATTTATAAAGAAATCCTTTGCTCTTTCAAAGAACCTGGCCTCAGGTTGCACTGCCAGAACACGTTAGAAAATTCCTAGTGGGACTTTGAAAGGACCATTTGCTCCCAGGTGATGTGCAGAAGGTGACAATATGCAGCTGCACTGTATATTAGTCTCACAGTGTGTAGGAGTGCAGTTACAAAGACTGTGATATTCTTCAACTTAGTTGCAGAAATCTATCTCTGCCTGGAGCACCTCACTGGAGAACCTTTCCTTATAACATAAAATACAGGAGAAAGCCTCACCATTTTAAACCCAAAGATTTGGCACCTCCAGTCTCGGTGCTGCTCCGTACTGGCTTTTAGCTTCCTTGTTTTATTAAACTATTAAACTGGGAATTTTTATTACTCCCGATTTAGCACTTCTAATAAAAAGTTACAGTTAAAAGCCTCTGTGGGTACTGAAACTTGCAGCTGTGATTGCTCTTGATGGAAATAAAGACAAACTCAGCCTTTAAAGCCTTCCTCTGTCAGGTGGTGGCTTCAAATCAGAGGGAGCAGTGTGGGGTAGCAGCTGGGAGGAAATTACAGCAGCAGCAGGAGGAGGAAGAGGGGAATGGGGAGAAGGTGTCAGTGGAAAAGTAATATTAATTATGTGTTTGTGGCACCACTATAGTTCCAATGTGGAAATATCTCAAATAATGAAAAGGCACTTGCTGCTTTAATGCAAATTTAAGCATGACATTGACTTTCGGTAGTAGTGGCTTGAACCTCACAGGAGGCTTTGAGTAACTTTGCTGTTAGTGTGGAGATCTCTAGCGTACCAGGCATCAGGACCACTGCATCTCAGAAAACTCAGAGCAGCAGGGTGAGGTAGCATGCTGATAGCAACCCAGGAATGTGGATGTTTGAGACTGTTCTGAGCTGTAAAGAGCACCTACGCTCTTGTGTTGGGTATTCAGTGCCACAGTAAAAGAAATTTCACTACACACGATCTTTTATGTCCAGCTCCCTAACCTAAATAACTCTCTTTGGCACAGAAAAAAGAATCACAGTTCTTTACATTTTTCACTGCTGGAATTACTATTTTTTTCAATTAAAAGAACATTGAGATGGAAACTGTGATACAATGATCTAAAACCTTGTCTTAAGCCAGACTTTCTTAGAGTCCCTTTTCCTCTGTGCAAGTGTAGCATGCGAGGGGAGGATGTAACTGTATTTTCAGTTACTAATTTGAAATCAGTTGCCTGACTGAGCTGCGGGAGTCCCTCTGGACAAAGGGAGCCCTGCAGGCATGCCGGGTGGCTGCAGCACAGCCTTGGGAATGTGCAGGACCATGGCTCTGCTCCTTGCTGCAGGGCCCTCAGCTGGGGACCTCCTGCCTTCCTCTTCGTCAGGTGCTGCGCAAGGACAGTTCTCATGCTTTTCAATATTTGTTTATCTCCATCCACCTTGGATAACGTGTGTTAGCTGGGGTTCAGAAGAAAGAGGCGCATCAGCTAAAACGCAGTCACTGTGTTATGCCCTGTGGGCTACCCACACACAAACTGAGCAGCTTTTCAGAAGGAAGGGCAAGGTGTGTTACTGTGGCCATGATTCAGCTACACAGCACCGTGACTGCAGGGTGCTTCTCATGGGTGAGGAAAATACCGTTGAAAATACGAAGAACAGTTTAGAAGTGATCAAATATTTGATTAAAAATTTGCTGTGACTCAGTGAGAAGAAATTATTC
The DNA here is from genome assembly GCF_016699485.2 of Gallus gallus. Lineage (NCBI taxonomy): Eukaryota > Metazoa > Chordata > Aves > Galliformes > Phasianidae > Gallus > Gallus gallus. The sequence continues at coordinate 5,709,741 of NC_052540.1, forward strand.
TGATGTAGGGTAAAAGGAAGATGACTTTATGATTGCACTGATCAACCCTATTGACTGTTTATATTACTCCAGGGCTAGAATCGGAGTGAGAAAACCAATTCTTATGAATATTTAATATATATATTTTTAAATGTTTAATCAACACAGTGAATTAAGGAGACTTGTAATGAACAGATGAAGTATTACATTCACGGAGTGAAGGCAAGAATTTAAATTAAGAAAACAGCATGATAAGATTGCACAAGCTGAGTCCAAGAACCCTTGATCTAGAGATTTAATGGGTGGAAGGAAAGACAAGCAGGAATACATAAAAAGATCCTATTAGTGCCCTAAGGTTATATGAAGAAAATAGACTTTTCAGTGTGAGGAAATACATCTGAAAATATTTACTTTTCATCCAAATTTTTCAGGAGGTACCCTATAGCCAAGTGCAGAAAAAATGGGAGATAAGGAAAACAGAAGTAGGGAAAGAAGATACAGTATTTCAGAGGCTCTTTGCTGGGATTTTTTCACATTCCTGTATTGCATTGCTTTCTGCCTTTTGTAAAGGGAGATCAAAGCTATAGAAGAAGCACAATCTAACAAAAAGGCATCTGGGTCTTGGGATAAAGGAATAAGTGTCTGAAAAAGGATGACAAGTGTATAGTTATTCGTCCTGTCAGATCTGACGCACAACTGGCGAATGGTGAATGCAACCTGCAACAATCCACCTCTTACACTATGAATAGTGGAGATCTGAAGCAATAGGAGGCCACACAAAGATATGCTGTTAAACTCATAAGGTAACAAGTGTTTCTGTTGTACTACTGAAAGAAAATGGCCACAAATTTTTCAGTATGTGTACTATTTTGAGAATGAATGTTATCAAGATCTTGAATGAAAGATAACTGAAATGCAAACAGAATGATTAATGGAAGGCAAAATGCTTTTAATTTTTTGTTACAAAGCAAATTTTGGTTATTAATGTTGGTTTACAGGGCTACTGTATCAAAACATTTCTAAGCTTGTGTAATAGGTAGCAAGGTCTCTGAAACGTGTTGAGGAAAAGCCTGGACTCTTATTTCATGTAGTGCTACTATTCTGAGGATGTATTAGTTTTGAGTACCCCTGTTATTCTTTCTTGTACGTAAATAGGCAATGCAGGTACTCTCGTAAGGGCTGGCCAGGTTGTTGGAGCACGCTGTCTGGTCTCTGCAGGAGATAAATATTTCTTTTAGGACTTCACAGAAATTCCCAGTGTTGAAAATAATTAGTAGATGTGTGTTATGATACCCAGCAGGGAATTAATGCTTTTCAATAGAATCACTGCACCTTTTACACAGTATTAAACAAAGTTTGCTTGTGATTTCCCTTATGATCCATAAATCTGCTTGTAAAAGCCAGAATCTCTTGGTCTCATTGCCACCTTTCAGCACTGAGCTCTGTGCCAGCTTTGTGCTCCCCAGTGATCATTTTCATGGGATCATTTTTCCATGTGAGAGAAGATAAATTGAAAGACATCTTAATGTGTGTCTGTATGTAGCATGTTGTCCACTCCCTTGTTTAATTCTCTGAAGTACTTCATGTTACTATCTTCCTTCCTTTTCTCCTCTCTTCTTAGCTCAACTGAGATTTTTTCATCTGTGCTTGAAATGCTTTTTTCAGCTCCTCTGTGGTAGAGACTGGGACTGATCAAGTGACTGGAAATGACCGAGGTAGAGAGAAATCCTCATCCCCTGCAGTGGGGTGCATTTCATATTGCTTCCTTGTCTACTGTTGAAGTTCCACATTTCTCTATGTATAGTCACTGCATCACTGTTCAGCAGTATCCTGTTGGTTAGGTTCATAACACTATTTATACTAATCTCTTTTTTTTTTTAGAGCCAACAACATATTTGACTAACCTAGGAAATTTTGCTGTTCCCATGGCCTTTTATTTTTAATCTAAATCTTATTTTCTGATCTTTTCCCCCAATCACCTGCTGTATCATCAGTATGTGAATAAAATAAATTTAATTTGATTCTTTTCAGTACATTTTAGACACGCCTTAAAGTCTACGCCTATTGCATAGCCTAAATAACTGGTACACTTACTGAATATACAAAACCTTTTTTTTATCTGGGATAGCTCATTCAGCCCTTTGCCATCTTGAACACCTTTGTTGCTGCCTTTTTAACTGTTCATTTTATTTTTAAGGGGGATGGCCAGGTGGTGCAGAATTAGTAGAAGGAATGTGGCTGATAGCTACATGAGCCAGTGAGGATGAAGACAAGTGATATTAAAGGGGTATATCGGTATTTCTTGGTGGCTTCAGGATGTGATGCTTGCACCAAAGTTCACTGAAGGAATGGTGAATGTGCAGCTTGATCTTCTGATGAATTCACTTTCTGTCACTCTCCTTTCTGTGTTTACTTTCTACAAATATTTTAGTATATTCAAGAATATTCTAGGTGGGATTTTTGCTGAAATCTTTGAATATTTTCAGAAAGACATCACAGCTCAAAACCATCAGATCTTGGAAGCAAGTTGGGCTCTGTATTTGTCCAAGTAAATTTCAGATAGAGAAATCTTAAAACGACATCCTAGTTCATCTTGAATTAAAAGCAATCAAAGTCTGTTCCAGAGCTAGAAGCAAATGGAATGTGATTGTGTCTGATAAAGAAGTTGCATTGAAATATTTGCACAAAATGTCTCCCAGTACAATTTATGTGTGGACACATGAACCAAGACGGGACATCAGCTCATGACTTGGCTATCAGATATTTCCTTGGAGATTCTTACAGAAGTATTTAACTTGTTCAGGCAGAAGGAGATCATTCTAAATAACTTTTTAGACAGCACAGATATGTTCCAAAAAAAGCAGTAAAAATACTTAGTCAAGGAAAAATATCTAGGTGAATTATAATAATGGAAGTGGTAAAGTTGGTTCAGGAGCAATAGGTCTTATCACAGCATAGTTGAACATGCTGTGCTAGAGTCTCCCCATACAATTACTTAGGCTCTTCACTTGCCATAACTAAGAAGACTGAAAATTACCATCTGTCCCCACATGCTGTTGTGCCCCACAGCAATGGCAGAGGTTCTGATCATGTTTATATGTATAGATGTATAATGGAGGCTTGACATACTCACCATTTGTGGTTTTCAGACTCTTCTATCTGAAAACATTACTCTGATTGCTATTAGTGTCTTCAATAATACCCCCATTCAGCTCTTCTTTCCTTTTGGATACTCTGTTAAATAGAAACCTTTGTAAGATATGTTCTTACCCACAATCTTCTTTTCTCCTTTTCTCCTTTTTTTTTTTTTTTTTTTTTAGGGAAGGAGAAGAAGTGTTTTATAACATAGTACTGACAGTGGGTTATTATAAAAGCACTAAACAATACAGATGGATTAAGCATCTGGGTTTTGTATTGGAGTAGAAAAATACCTGGAAAATTAATTAAAAATTCTATTTAGGACAAAAGAAAAATCTTTTCTTGTCTCGGGTAGTTCTCCTAATATTATGTGTGCAATAGCCTTCTCTCCATCACTGACAGTAATTCATTTTATTTAACTCCACTGATTTGCTGACCAATTAAGAACTCAAAAGAAATTACTTACCCATATTCTTTTTTCTGTTGTTGCACGCTTATTATGCTTTACCATCTCTGCTTCAGTGTTATCACTGAATAACACCTGTCAGCCTGGCAGCATTTCTTCCTTTTTTAGCTTTTGTGTTTTTCCAGTTGTCTTGTTTCCATGCAGTTGGCTTTGTTCTTAAGGGATCCTAGAAGAGATAAGCTATTGCTAAGAAGCTTTTCTGAAAATGTCTGTGTTGTTCTGGTCTGAAAGACAGTGGGCTAAAACATCAAAGATCTGCCTGGTGGTCCCTGTATGATACTCTTCCTTCTCACACACGCTGACAGGAACTTGCACATGAAGAAAACTCCATGCTGAGACCTTATCTGGAGATGTTCTGCAGAGGAAAGCCACTACTGAGAGTGGCTGTAAATCCTTTGTACTCTGCCCCTTGTATCCCACCAGTGTTCCTGTCACTTGTGGATGCTTGCAGGGAGCCTGCCTGGCATCTGCTACTGCTCCCAGGTGTGGGCCCTGGGAGGTGTACTTCAGCTGCACTCAGTCTGGCCTCAGGGCTGCCCCTAGGAGACAACGCACATTTCCTGCAAGTTAAATCTCAAATGAAAGATACTAAGTGACTCCACAGGAGAGTTTTATAAAGCCTGGCTGAAGCTCTTCTGTCTCACTATCCAGGGAGCTACTTCTGTCCACTGTTGTTTCTGCTGGAGAAGCTTTCTGTTATTCAGCTGACTTGCTCATGTCCTGTGAAGGCATCTTTGTAAAAAAGATTTCATGAACAAGTTTCTAAAGAGGAATTTTGTGGGAAACGTAATCAAAGAATTTGGTCTTGGAATTTGGAATTTGATATTCAGATGTTACTATCTAATGCTTTTCTATTAGATGTCTTTTTAAACCCTTGCTAGTCTCCTGTTTATCCAGCATCAAATAGTTTTGTGCTTGCTTGGAATCTTTTTATTGGCTTCCTTTCCCTTCTCCTTGTCTTTTCCCCACTTCACTCTGACAACATGGACTAGAAGCTTTATTTAGATTAAGTCGCAAAACTCTAAAAATTGAAGTCTGAAGACTGAAAATATAATTAAAAGCAGAATAACACTAATCCTGACTTTCTTGAGTATCTTGACTTGCTTTCAGGTCCTGTTTTTGCCACTTGAACATGATGGCTGCAGAACCATTGCAGTTTGAAACTAAATTGATAATTAAAGGTCTTGGTCAGATAACCAAGTTACTTGGTCTTTACGTGACAGGCAGGTGGCTGTAGCTTGGAGGAAAAGGCAAGATGGTCAACATGTCCATTGGATTGATTGTTCTCCTGTAGAACACATACACTGAGGAATGTGTTTTAATCATGGTGACAGTTGCAACATGGAATGTAGTTCTTTTCATGTCACTATGGAACTGGAAAAATAAGCCAAATAATATTTTTGTTAATATGATGGACTGTTCTCTTGGTTCTTTCCTAACTAATCTTGATGAAGGTTTGCTGCCAGGCTTACCAATGGAGATCATCAGGTACTTTCAGAGGTTGTCACTGACTGTTGTACTACCATCACTACTACTATCATTTTTACGAAGTTCCTACTTTGCAAATGGTGGTATTTCTCTGATCCTATTTTTACCTATTTTTCTTAAAACCTGATCTCTTGCAAAGCTATGTGCTTTCCTATATTGCAGTATTGTTCAATACAACTTTTATGTCTCATTAAATGAGTGTGGAATAGATATTGCATGAAATGGAGAGATGAAGACGTTCATACTTCGCTATCACTGATAAACTCTTGAAGGCATGTTTTAGTTCTCAGAATGTAAGAGGGTGTGTGCCCTTCAGAAAGGGCATGAATAAGGTAAGAAAAAAATAGGTAGGCATATATAGGGAAAAGTCTGTTGTGGGATTTTTTTGTTTGATTTTTTTTCTTTTTTTAAAGTCTTCAGTATTTCTCACTGACTTATTGGGCAGTACTCTTTGAGAAAATATCCCTCACAAAATACTGGTGGTTCAATAGCTTTTTTACATAGTTGCATGTATTTATCTTAAAAAAAACTGTTATTATTTAATGCTGGAACCCAGAAGAATTCCCTAGGTTTATATTCCTGAATCATCTCTTACAGAAACAGACTACATGGCTGAGTGGGCCACTCCTGACATGATGGGGACATTCTTCTGTTTTTACTGATGCTCTGTTAATTAACCGAGGAGTACAGTTTGAAATGGGGAGAACAGACCATCCATAGAGATGAATGCTGATCTCTTGCTGAAATCCTGTGTTGGTGTGCAGGGCATGCAGCTTTTAGAGAAAAACATTTGCTGAGGTTGTATGATTGGAATAGTTGGCTGGACTGAGAGAGAGCTTCTGTTGGATACAGCCTTAGTCTAGAGCCTTTCATTTACATCTTTCTTTAATTAGTATATTTAGTGGCTGAAAAATCCTTGTTACAAATAACAATTACAAGTAACAAGGTGTTGTTAAAGCAATATGTAGGCTTTGACTGCCACTATTTTAGCTTTCATTCAGTTCACCTAGAACTGCTACTTCAATCTTTGGCTTTTGATGTAATAGACCCCCTTCAAAACCTGCATGAAACTGATTTAAAATAACTGTAGAGGCATACAGTGTATTTTCTTAATCTTACAGATCGATTTTTTTTTTGTATTTGTTTCTCTCTGATCTTTGTAAAAATTCAATAGAGGAACTTGAAATGCTACATTTAAGTAAGACCAAATCTAAAATAGAAAAACAAATAAAAGCAGGTTGCTATTCATGGTAGGTCTGATTTCATGCATTACAGCTCAGCCAAGGCCCATTTGAGGAGAAGCTTCTGTGGTTTGCCAGCAGCAGCCTCCGGCAGCTCAGGCTGCTTCTGGCGCCTGCTGTAAATATTCTGCTGCTTTACAACTGGCAACTGTTAAACTTGGCACAAGCCCATGTAAAATGTTTAGATAAAAAAACAAATACTCATTTTTCTCTCCCTTCAGAGGTAATCATGTTAATAAATACCAAGAAGAACAAACAATCAAATCAGTAGTGAGGATACATTAGTAAATACTGTTATCTCGCTCATTTTGTTCATAAAGCTACTCAAGCCAGGTGTCTGCAAAGCAAACAAACTTAACTCTTTAACGGCAAAGCTAAACTGCAGTGGTTCTGTTTTTATAGCATATGTCTGTTTCCTGAAGTAAATAGTTGTTCTTGGTGCTTAAAGTAGATGGTATGGGTTCACTACAGAGTGTGTAGAAATAGTAGTTCTACAGAGTGTAGTTCTATAGAGAACTACATTTGCACCTAATGCAATAGTTGTAATACCATTTTATGACTAGGTTGATTTTCTTATGAAGATTTTATAAAGTAGCGTCTCAAACCTGGTATTGACCTTTTTAGTTCTATCTACAGAGCTTCCTTCATTTCAAAATGGTGGTAAATGTTTTTATATCTACTCAAAATATGTATTTTCATCATATTTTATGGCTAAGCCTTCTGGTTCTCCTTCCAAATATTACACAGCTCATGAACTTGTAATATACTTCCCATGCTATAAAATCAATTACATTTATGATTTCTCTTTAGATGTTACTGTGCTTAAACAAAGTAATTCAGGAAGTATAGTATCTTTGCTTTATGAACTAGGATGAAAACTTTTCTTAACCACTGTTTTGTCCTTATTGTCTTAATTCTGAAGCATTTTTAGCTGCTGTTGCATCTTCTGAATTGCACTGGTGCTGCTATGATAGGTTGCCCATTCTATCCATTATCTTCCTCAAATATTTCATGTTTGATGTAGTCTTGAAATGTTCAGTGGCTACAGAAACTTCTCAGTTTCTTATAGCACAAGAATTCCATGAAGCGCGTCTGGCTAGCTGAGCATGAGATCTTGGTTCTGGCTGCCTCTGGAACTGACTGGAGGGTGATGTTGTTCCAGGAGATCCAAGCAGTGAGCTGGGCTCTCCCCCAGAATGTCTGTGTACTGCTTTCAGCTTTGCCACGAAGCTGCTGTGTGAGTGTTAAGACAAACCTTCACCAGCCAAGTTCCGCTGTTCAGGCCTGTTCCTATCTGTGTCTTAAGACCTTGTGGTACTGACACCTCCAGTTGTTACTCCTAGAAAACTCTGTTATCTCTTTGGCTTGAGGAAAGCTCAGAGGTGCCTTGTTTTCAAACATCCCTGTAACTTGAGGTGGATGGAAGGAGAAGCTTGAGTAGCTTATCTACATGTGGAACAGTGCTACCATAGTTCTCAGACAATTGATTGTAGTTTTGTGGTGCTGCCCAAAGAAATGCATAGTTGAGAAGAGGCAGACTCCCAACAGATATCAATGGTCTCTGCCTTAGTGGAGCTGCCAGTTTACTGCAGGATTTGCTGCAGGATGCTGGCAGAGGGGATATCAGCAAAGACATTAGTCACACGTTGCACAGCAGTTTGTTTGGCATGTGGCCATTTGCTACAAATTGCTCTCTAAAGCTTTACATCTTGTAACACTGAGCTATTTAATACATTAAACTTGATCTAGTGTCCTAATAGGATTCCTTACATAGGCAATGTATACCATTCTAGCCAACAATGCATGTGTATGTGTCTATGAAATCAGGACCAAGGGCCAAATGAAGAGTGAATTGTCTTCTGATGTGAAAATTTCAAGTTTTTTGTGTCCTTTGTTTATTTCAAAAAAAATCCCACTCCACATCCTCTGTAACAGAACTAGCCCCCTTACCTATAGCTTTTCTGTGCTCTTGACTTCAAAAAGAGAAATAATTCCAAACTGAACCTCTCATTAGCTGTGGGTACTGTGAACTCAGGAAAAGATCAGGAGAAAAACAAACACCATTTCTCTGTCCTCTTTCTTCTGAGGAAGCTCAGGTCCTGCTATCAATTTGCACAGCAGCTAATAAATCTTGCCTTGGGGACAACTTGTTCTTATCTTTGATCAGATTAGTGGGTTTCAGAGAACTGTGTATTCTTCCGCTATAGCATATCCTCAGTTTTGCCTGTGTTTACAAGAAGATGCACGCTTCCAATTTCTCTTTCTCCTCAGGTGTCAGCAGGAGTTTCCATCCAGCTCTATCAGAACAGATGCCCTGGGAAGATCTAATCCAGATACTTTCTCTTTTCCGAGTTTGTTGTAGATAACCATACAGTGTGAGTCAGATTTCCTTGGGGAGAAGGGCAATATAATTTTCATGAGTTTCTTCTTTTTTTTTTTATTGCCACATTAAGTGCTCCCTGGCGGATAGCATGGAGTGGGTGCACAGCCCTCCCAGTCAGATAACAGCTATGTCCAGCCTTGCGAGTGAAACATGTAAAGCTCTTCTTACCTTGGTTTCCAGTCATGCTGTAGGGGCTCCTTGGCAGTCCCTGTTTTCAGTATTTTCTGTGTCAGAAACTTACTTCTTTAAATTTATTTATTTTTACCATTCAACATGCATATATTTTTGTGATCCTGCCCGCACCTTTCTGTAGCACTGTGATGCAGAAACTTTCAGTCAATCAGAAGACTGCTTACATGATTTGCAGAGTCCAATGCTTCACCCAGTCATAAGATGTTCATGAAGTTTTTTGGGTGGAAATCTGGGTTTTATGGATTTTAAAAATATTTGAAAATATTGTAGGATTTTTTTTTTATTATTATTATTATTATTATTTTTAATAAAAAGATCCCAGACCTAATGGAAAGTTTGACAGAAAAAAAAAACCAAAAAACCCAAATGTTTATTTTTTTCTGCTCCGGTAAAGAAATGAGGATTTTCTGTTGAGTTTTTGACAAAATGTATTTTAGTTCTCCAAACAGTGGAACTAAATTTTTCTGAGGAGCCACAACTGCAATTTTTGGAACGTAAGGTTTCCAGAGAAGGAACCTGACATGCACATAAAAAAATGTGAAAAGAGACCATGCATGATATGACTACTAGTGGGCTTTTTGGTACATACTGAGTCAGAAGCATACTCAGTTAGTCCCAGTAAGTCTAGGCCTCTAATTCTCTTGAAATGTTGGATACTTTGCATAAGGAATTTCTGGAGGATACATCTCTGTTTTGCTTCCTCCCATAAAGAGGTAACAGCTCTTCAGATGTTCCTCTCTTTTATGCCCTCTGTCTCTCAGCTGCATTCTCATGCTCACTTATTTGGGATTTTTCAGGATATTTGAGTGCTTTACCTTGTGTAGGCTGCAGCAATGCTCTCAGCTGCCAAGCTGCTCATTTACTTTATTTATTTCCTAGTTGAATGTGCTGTAGTTTTGTGCCATGAAACACAAACAGTTGCAGGATATTTAATTAAAAACATGAACACACAAACTCAGAAGAAAGAACAAAGAATTTATAGAGATAACCAAAAATAGCCAAGGCTGTATGGACTTCATGGGTATGCACAATACGCTGATACCATCTTTTTTGGCAACAACTATCTGCTCTCTATTTTCTAGTCCTCTAATTCTTCTTTTGCACTTAGCATCTCAAAGCCATTCAGGAGAAACATGCTGTAAGCATCATTGCTACACAAATTGGTAAACTGGGTGTAAACATTTTATACGCAACATGTTCAGTATTTTTAATGGAAACATTATTTCACAGCTGCTGGCTTACTGGGTCACAAGTTTATAGTGTCTGCTTAGCAATGAAATTGGACTATTACTGACTGTGCCATCATGAGTTAGGCTACTGTGGATTTTTCATTTCTAGTAGTAGTTGTGCATGCTGTATCATCGTTGCTCTTTTCTGGCCTACAGTATATTTGATGTATCAGGAATTTGTTTTCTTGTGGAATATCAGCTATAAGCATCATGATATTGTAATTTAAGCATTCTATTCAAGGGACGGACTGTTACAGGCTGTATACCTCAAGGATTTCTTGTTTCCTGCATTCACAGGAAACGATGGAAAATGTTTTTAATAGTATTTTAGAAGGACATTCAGGGACATTGAGTTACCTACTGTTCCCTTGAACTAAAGCCATAAGAAAAGAAACTTTCAGAAGCTCTAGGGGGAATTCTGCTGTAACTTTCTCTGCTGTTATGAGAAGAGATGGTACAACCCCTGCGTACTTCAGCATGTCCAGTAGAAGTGAGAAGTACTTCGTTGTGTGAAGCATCTGTTTACAGAAAGCATTCAAGGTGTAGAACAGATAATCACAGTGCACAATAAGAGAAATGTTAGAAGATTTATTAGCATTCACCAGTGTCTTCATAAAGTCAGGACAGCTGTTAAGTGATACACTGCTGCTTTTTGCTTCTCTAGAAGCCACTTCTCCAGGCTGTTAGTTCCATGTCAGCAGCACTCTTTGTTTTACAGTCTGTTGTTGTCTGCATCTATCAGACTTGTCTTCTTGTCTTGCTTTGGGGAAGATTCTATAAATCATACTTTGGCAACAGACATTGGAGGATTGTTTTCTCTAGAGGTAATAGTACTTGGCATTGATAGGGCACATCAGCAAATCACATTGAACTTTAAAAATAAACTGAGCTTCATAACATCCCTAAGGAATAGGTATTATCACTTGTTTTTTTTCAAATGTGAAATGTGACATTTTAAGGTATCTTATGGGATATTATGTTTAGCCTTCATATTCTGTTCTTAAACTGTGTGGAATCCTTGCATTCTTTTCATAGTGAAATTCTCATGTGCTGCTTGGTGTCCGTGGCACTCTCTCCTGGGAGTGATGAGAAATGTGAGATGGCCTTGCCTGGCTGCAGTTGCCTCTAGGGGATCTTTTCTGAACGAGGCAGAATGCCTTCTCCTCTCTGCTTCTCCCTGACCAGCTGCCAGAAATGCGTGCATTACTTCCAATCTTATTTTTCCCTATTCACATGGAGGTGAATTGCTCAAACCAAACTGCCCACCAGAGGATCAAGCCAGCAGAAGCCTTTACAGCTGGGTAAACCTGAATGTGTTAGAACCAAAGCTCACGTGAGACACACAACCTCTGCGTGACTCTAGGGAGCAATGGTAGGTGTAAGATCTCAATCTTAAAAGGCTCAGCTTCATATTTCTAGGCACCAGGGAAACAAGAAACATCAGCTGTAGGGTTTGGATATTTTCATACTAGTGGTTCACTGCGAGTGAATAAGTAATGCAAATCACTGAGCAGGTAAACATAATTAAGTCTCACACTGTCTTGTTTCAGTCCAGGAAGCTGAACAAATGAATGTGGGGAAAGATTCGGAGAACTAATCCTGAGTTAAGTTAGAGGACATCTTTTCTACCAGCATTGCCTGTTGGCATCGGGAACGTGTGAATGATCTTTCTTTCCACAAATGAGAAATGATTACTTTTGATAATGTGAATAGAGAAAATTGGCTGATCAGTGCAGTATTTGATCAGAGTAGTAACTGTTGGGTCATGTCTAGGATGGACTGTTACAACTGCAGATTTAGAGAAGTATACCTGCCTGAGATGTGTTACTGGAAAATGTCAAAGAATCGATGACCAAAACTGCCAGAAACAGAAAAAATAGGATAAGAAACTGCCATATATTTTAGTCAAGGGACTCGTAGATGTGTGTTAAACTGCTGGCTAAAAAGATTGTTGGTTAGAATCTTGATGGAATTACATTGTGCCAGAGCCCTAGCTGGCATGAAATGGCATAGTTCTGTTGACTTCACTAGAGCTTAAATAATTTGCAGCACTTTAGGACCTGAATTCTTACTAAGATATTACTGTAAAAAACTACTGTTGAGATCTACCTGGCTGAGAACAGTGGTATTGTTTGTCTGTACCATTTTTTTAGAGACTCAAGGTTGAAAAATATTATTTCAGCTTTAAACAGTGGCACTAACACTATTAAAGTAAAATTTCTTATATCTGGCTGGAATATTCAATTTTTTTGAGTGTTTCTAAAAAACAATATAAAAATTATAAGTACCACAGAGAAGCAATTACCTCTGAACTCTGTTCCTTTTGTTCAGCTTCCTTTGGATATTATGTCCAAACTATTTAAACATGAAGTGTTTGTAGAAAGTGTGCAGAGCCACTACGGTGGAAACATGCTTTTAATACTAAAGGGAAAAGGTGTCCCCATGATTTGATAGTTATTCAAAAGAAATGGGAAGGCTTCTAACACAGAGAACAGTCTAGTCTGTTGAAAAAAGATTGAAGGGCTAATTTTTGTTTCACTACTACAAAGAGCTCATGATAATGAGGCTGACATTTGCCAGTTGTTCTTCTCTATTTTTTACTCAGAAGGAATCCTAACTAGCCTTAGTTACAGATAAGGTCATTTCTTCTTCACTCTTCTTTTGGTCTGCTGCTTCATGCTGGATTTTAGGGGAGTTTTTGTTTTAACAGTTGCTACTCATTCCTTCCAAAAGTGGCTGTCTCTCTCCTCCCGCCTACCCGCCATGACTTATTAATGGGTCGAGGGCTGGGGGTGGAGGTGTGGATGGTTACATTTCATTCCAGGCAGTGTGTGTGCTTTTGTGAGCATAGGAGCACGAGGGTGAGAAAAATAAGTGAATTATGCTTGTGTGTGGGGTGAAACTCATACAGTGTGGTGATAGTGCTCCATAGGTAAATAGTGGTGCCCCGTTTTGTGGGCACTAATTCTGTTGGTATTAGGGGGAGAGTTTAGCAGATGTGCCTGCACATTTTCCTGAATTCTGGCCCACGGGTTTTCCGATTCCATTCTTTGGAGTTTTAGCTGATGTTCCTGGCAGTTCACCCCTGCTCTTCTGATAGCAAGTAAATTTAAGCAGATGAGTGTAGTTTTTATTTGCTGGATGATGCTTCAGAGCAGATATGAAGGACCAAAGATGTTTTTGTGATACTTAGTCAGAATTTTTCTCTTGTTCCACTGCTTTCCCAAGTGTAATTAATGTGTACTAATGTTAAGCAACAGAAAATTGGTAATTGGTTGTGTGAATAAATAATGATCAGACATGCTTAATTATGAATGTGCGTGTAAGAGAACAGAACATCTAAAGGAAATAGGATATGCACAAGGGATATGAAATAAAGACATTCCCTGGTGCTAGAAGCCATAAACTGTTGGTCATTCCAGTGATTTGTCATCTCTGCATTAACCACTTACTCAAAGTATTAGTGCTAAAAGCAGGTAATTATAGTGCCATCCCCTAACAAAGAAGCTGTTACACTGGATAAATAACTGGCCCTATAAAGCTGTCTTAAATTTGTGTTTGCACAGCAGAGAGCATTCAGGAAGCTTCTGTTAGCTCTGGAAATGGTTGTAAAGGAGAACTTTCTCTTTTTTGTTTATGTTGTAATATTAGAGGAAGAAACAAAGGTTACCCTTCTTTGTGACTTCTGTGTGATGTTTTAAGGTGCAAAGGACAAAGGCAAAATTCCCTTCTCAAAGACAAGCCTGTGGGGTTGCTACAGTGCTTGCTGTAGCCAAAACACTTTTTTTTCCAGGAGTGAAATATGGGAATCAATTTTGATGACCAGTGTGTTACTGTCTGCACTTTATTCCTTATTCTTCTCCTTAGCAGCAACGAAGAACTGACTGCTGCATGACACAGAAGTAGGAGGTGTGCTAGTGAGAACAGCCTGTGTATGTTGATATATCATGGCCAGAACCACATCTAGCCAAGGCTGTCAGTAAGGCCAAAGAACAAACTAGCTGATAAATGAATTTATTTATTTCTACTATCCAACTAGAAATACCTGGAGCCCGCTGTCAAGGTCCCTGCAGCCATGCTACCTTCTCATGTTATAGGCTTTCTGCCTCCAAGCTCCACAGTATCTGTCACAACTATGGTAAGATTACGGCAAATAAAATGCTGTGGAAAGAGAAGCTGTAGGCAGAACTCCTGGGAATGTTCCTTCATAGCTCAGTAATGACAGCATCTTCTTTGTGCTGCAGGAAGAATCTGAATTACTTAATACAGCTGGGTTAGTGAGATGTGACTCTCCCAACACTCGTTCAGCTCTCCATGTTAACAAGGAGTAAGGCAGCTGGGGTTTTTCCTCCTTTTTTCTAGCTTTTCCTGCCAAGGGCTCACAAAAAAGTTCTCTCTCCTCCAGCTGGCTGCAGGACCGGGGAGCCCTGCACAGAAGCAGGGGAGGCACAGTGCATGTCAGGCCTTGGCTGAGGGAGATGGCTGCAGCCTGCTGTGCAGCAGGCTGTGCCCTGTTGGTTGTGAGGCACTGCGTGGAGCACTGCACAGCCTTGCTCTGTACTCTTCTGCTTTCTGGTTGTCCTTTAGTATTGCCAGGTGTCACTGGTGTCACTGTCCCAGGTGTGCTTATAGAGGAAATTGGCAATGCTGAGATATAAGTGAAAGAGAGAAGTTTCATGCAATGAGTATTGGGCAGCAAAAAAAACCAACAAAAAAGGCTTATAGCTGCTTTGTGATTCTAATTAGTGCTTTGGGCTGAACATATTGAGAACATAATGCATACCTTGAAGAAGAAATTAAGACAACAGTCATCAGTTCAAGTCATAAAAGTGCACTTACACTTTAAAACACAACATAGACATAAAGTTTAATGAAACTCTTTTCTAGGGAAAATTTAGCATTTCATTTCTTGTTGTGCTGTTGCTTAGGTAAGATAAATGAAATATTATTGGTTCAACAGAATTAGTTATTACTGAAAGCTTCTATCCTGAGTGTACTTACCCTGAGCAAAATGAGAGTGATGCACTTACTTCAATTTCAATGAGGCTGACGGAAATGGTAGAAATGTAATTGCTATTGGCCTTGATTAATGTTGAAAATATCAATCAAATGGCTTATCTGCCAAAAATGAAAGGCTTGAGACTGCTCTTTGAAGATGGAGCATGAGTTTAGTAATAGGACTCTCAGAAGCTGATTGCAAGTAAGTTGATGTGAAAGGATTTCTTCCTAAGGACACCAGTGTTTGATTGAAAAGCTTTTACTGATGAGTGGTGAAAAAAAAAGAAAATGTTTTTTCTTTAAATATTGTTTTTTCTTATATATATGCACACATCCCTATGGACTTGTCTGTGGGTGTTAGTTGACAGCTCATTCAGTGTGTAGATTACCCAAGAAAGGCTTGTGGCCACGCAGCCCTGAAGCTAATGGTTTCTTACTCCAGGCTCCAAGGCAGTGCTTCAGCCCATCCCGCAGTGCTGTGCAGGGCAGTGTGCTGTGGCAGTGTCCCCACGGTGCCATCTGCACAGAGGGCAAGAGGAGCACGGTGTCTGTGGGCTGCCCCTGGCACCTCTGCAGTGTGGGGTGGCTGTGCTACAGCACCTGTCTGCTACAATGCCTGCCTGTCTCCACTTCCTTATGGCAGAGCACTACGCAAGACTAACCTAACAAATTGTCCCTTAAAGCATTCATTTTATTTCCCTTTGGTTTAATTTGAACAATTCCTTTCATATTCTGTGCCCATAGCTTAATTTCTGCTATCTTCCTTTGCAGTCTATCCTATTACTTCCTGCCACTGTTTTCCTGCCTTCTCCGCTATCTCCTGCTGATGTTACTGTGTACCTGGTTTTATGCTGTGCTGATTCCATTTCCTTTTCTTGCGCTTGTTGGCCTTCACTGCATTCAGCACAACACTGATGGTTTCTTTGTTGACATATGTGGGATGAGATATGGCAATACATTATTTCACTGAAAACTCTCCTCAAAGGATTATCCCTCCTGGGTGAAATGATTGTTTCCTCTGTTTCAGAATAACCACCCTAGGAAGGAAATATTTCACGCTTCATTATTACCATTAATCTTCCAAGGTGCCCTTTTGAATGAAAATCCATTGTTTTGTTTAACAGAAAAAGACACCAATACACGTTATCGGGTCTAATTATACTTTTAACAGATGTATCTGTCAGGTTGCCTAGTATTTGTTAACATAACATCACTGAATATTACACTGCAATGTAAAATACATTTTCAACGTGTTATGCAGACCTGCACTTTTTCTATTAAAGTACCGTCACATTTTACTGGAGTTATCTGCTGTAGCACACAGGGAAGTATATTTACCTTGCAGGGTAGCAGGAGACTCAACTTAGATGCTATTTCAAAAACAGCTGAGGTGATGGAATGTGAATGAATAGTGGGAAAGGGAGCACTCAGTTCTGTGCGCTTCAGAGTCAGTTGCAAAAAAAACCTCTTTTTTTTTCCTACTATGAAGCCGTACTACTTGTAGTTTTGCTTTCTACTTGCAGTTGTGGGTAATAGTCATCTGCACTAAGAGATGCCTTTCCATCTGATAATAGCAGGAGACTAAATTCCTCATGTCCTTCATGCATCATGCCCCCTCCTGACTCATTGCCTTTGGAAAGCAGCCCTGGAAGTTATGTTCTGCAGCAAAAGAAATATTAATTTGCAGATGTTGCTTGCTCATTTCTTTAGGTACTTAAGTAGTTCTGTAAGAGCTTTGCATGAATTAATATGTAGGATGTGCCAAACTCATTATATTTTGACTGTGATTTATAACTTCATCCTTTGCCTTTTTCAACCAAGGAAGTTCAGGTGCAGGGGAATGCTGTAAAGTGAAGGAGCTTGGGAGGCAATGAGCCAATGTGTTTCATTAGCTGTGTGCACTGTCTGGTGAGGATTGCACAGTCTTGTCAGTCCTACTGTATCTTCTAGGTTTTTTTGTTATTTATTGCCCATAAAGCAAACCGAAGTACTCCTTTGCCACTGACTTAGCTGGAGCTAAGCACTTTGTCTCTTACATCTTTGTGGTATGTTTTTAGATTTTAAGTGCTTATTCTGGAGCTGTCACTTACTGAGTTTTTACAGTGCTTAGCAACTTTCAAGCCAGTTTAATGATTAATAAATAACAATCGTATCATTCCTTTCTGTTCTGCTCTTTTACTGCTCCTTTCACCCCCAAGAAAAGCTCCCACGTGCTCATGATGCTCCTACAATTTCCAAGTCAAACACTAATAAGCTTTATGTGCTGGAATTAGTTTGACCTATCCTTAAATTATTTTCCTGTGTATTACTCTATAGCATTTAATTACATGGTGTATCAGTACATCTTGCTTTTCTGTATTCTGCTACTCTGCCAGCATCCCATTAGCAATCTCTGCTCTAAGGTTTCTCTTTCTGCACTGCAACCACCCTTCAGCCTCTGCTCCCATCTGCTTCCCCAGCACCACCCTTGGGATTTTCATCCTTTTTCTTCTCACCAATGGAAGGGGCAGACTGGGGAGCATGGGTGTGATGGGGCCCTGCCCTCTTGTTTTGTGTTCCTGTGCCAGCCACTTGTCATACACGAAAAGCAGACAAAGTCTTTGTCAGCCCCTGAAAAACTGTGCTAGAGCCTTCTCAAAGTGCACACAGCTTAATCTCTGGAGAAGACTTGCATGCTTTAAAAACAAGTATAAAATGCTCACTTGGGAAGGGAAATTTTACAAAGGCTGTCTCAAACAGATTTGAGTAAATCTCATTGGAGATGGCTAAAAGTATGTCTCTGACCCGTTTCAAGTGCTCCAAAACAGAGCTGTTCTACAGCTTGTGTACAGTTATGAGAACGTTTTAAAGTGCAGAAAGCCACATATTTAGTCTAAATACCATTAAGAAGAATAAAAAAAATAGCCAAACAGTTTTTGTTGGAAGCTTTCGTGAATTAGAATGCCAGCAAAGCTTTAACCCAGGGAAGTTTACCAGTGATTTTGGAGTTACAAGCAAATTAAAATGGTGTTTTATAATTGAAATTGTCCAACACTTTAAATTATAGGGATTTCTACTAATGTAAGGAAAGGAAGATACGTATTTCTACCCAAATATTTTTTCCTAAGCTCGGTATTAGCAGCCTATTGGATTTTACTTTTTGGAATCAGATTTACACATCTGCCAACTTAGGACACTGCATGAAATGCCTGTGATTATTACCAATTGTGAAAAAATTAAACATGAACGTTTTGTTTGATAAATTGGTTCGATTCCTGCTTCTTTTATGCTCCACTCTGAGTAATGGGTTCTGGTGCTGATGGAGGTTGAAACAATTTGTGTGAGAACTGGGATCCCGTGGAACTGAGCACCAACTTTAAATATCCAGTGGAAATAGAAGTGTGTATTAGTCATTTCTGTTTCGCTGATACAAAAAAGATCTTTATTGCTTTCAGGTATCTGTCCTTTTCATTTTTGCTTTATTTTGTTTGTTTTTGGTAGTGTGCTACTTTTCCAAATCTTTTGAGAAATGTTAGCATTAGCTACTGGGAAAAGGGAAAAATCTCTCTGTCTATTTTTCTGTATATGTAACTCTTGCCTTGGTTTTGTAGCACAATGTGGAATCTAGAAATCCTTAAGAGACTCAAATGCAAATAATAGTTTCTAATCACTACAGGAGTGCCCGCTTTCATGGAGTTTTAATAGGGGTCAATGTAGTTAGAATGGAGAACACAGATTAAAAAGGGATATCTAGGAAAGTAAATCTTTGAGTCTGTAGGATGTTGTTAAGTACATTGAAATCTTGCATTGTGAGTCAACAACAGTCCAGCAATTGGCAAAAGGGGAGATTATATCTACTGTTTGTGTCAAGGTGCGCTCCCTTTTCCCTTTTGTAAGCAACACCCCATTGATTTCCAGGAAGTTTGCCTATATAATCAAAGCATCTCTAGAACAGCCTACTTATGAGATTGAATAGGTTTCCACCAGGATGTGGCATAAGAGATCATAATGAGTTTAAATAGGAAGTATTATGAGAGAAAAGGAAGCTTTAAAATGAACTCTTAGGAAAAGGTATTTTATAAATCTAATTTTTAAATCTAGAAGTATTCATGAAAACGCTTGTGGCACCCCTACAGTGCTGCCTGATTGGCTCCAGTGATGGCTTCAGCTAGTAGGTAGGGATAACATCTTGGGCTCACCCTGAGCATTGAAACTGCCATTTTGAGAGATTCCCTTTTTCTTCTGCTGTGAGTTTTTTGTAAAGATCAGCTTATGCTGTGGCTTAGACTGGTAAATTCATGTAAGTAAGAATGACGGTTTCTCTTTCAGTGCTTAGTTATTCTCTTTTCCTATCACGAATTTAGTTTATGCCTGTCTTGGTGAAATTACTCATTTCTCAAGGTGGATATAATGTTTGGCTCTGCCTAAAAAACAGGGAATAGTACAGTCTGTCCTACTGAAACAAAGAAGCCATGAAGTTGCAGTTCCAGAGAGTTATTAGCTCTTCATAGCATCCAATGTATAGCTGGTGCCCACAGTTTATGTAGGCAGATAATGTGCTTTGTTTTGCAACCTTTGAATCTAATGGAAGCTCAGAGATGCTCCTGAACTGACCATATTAACTAAAGCACTATTTTGTTGTTTGGAAAGGCTGAGAGAGTAGGAAACTAAATTCTCAACTTTGTCACCCGTGGAAAAATACTGTGATCTTTCTGTGCCAATTGCAGAAAACATTGCCTAAGGATGTAATACAGAAAGCAAAGAAGAAAGTCCCAGCACTATTGCAAAGACTGATATTATAGTCATTATTCTTGCTGCAGAACATTACTGTTGTATTTTGTACCAATGTTTTAAACATTCTTTTTCCCACTTAAGTAAAAAATAAGGTTTGGGAATACAAGTACTTCAAATCTCCTGTTAATGTCTAGATTTGTTCTGAAGTGCATTGATTTCAATTTGTTCAGGAGTAGAATGATTGCCCCCCCACTTCTGAACATTTGAACATTTACTCATCTTTGAGAAGTCCCAAGAGGGAATTCCCCATATCATTTGGTGTGAAAAGCCACCTCAGACTGTCATGCAACCCAACACCTTTTTTTCCTTATGAGATTTGGACTCCAGACAAGAGCAAATCTTTCCAGTGGAGAATGAAATTGAAGGAAAATAGTCAGGAACCAAGTATCCACTGATTCATTTTTGAGAGTGGCTTAGGGCCAAAGCTGAAGAGGTCTTTAAAGCTCTCCTTCCACCCTCAGCCACCTGCTCTCCTTTTTAACCCCAGTCTCGATACCTTGGTGTATCACAGCTATTTCCTGATGATCTCCCAGGTCGCTCATGATTCTGATCACGAGTCATGCTTCACCAGAAAGTTTCCTCTATACACATCTGAGAGGAAACCCCTTAATGCTGCACCCAGTTGTTTGATACCAACCATCAGGTGCTTTGTTGCCGATGACGCGTTGTGAAGAGTTTCTGACTGTTTCTTGAAGAAAGTAAAAACACAAAATTACCGATTAAAAAATTGGTTTTGGAGCCATGAGACAAAGTTCACAAGGGCTCAAGGGGAACAGTTTCATTTCAGTTGAATCTGTGAAGTCTTCCTCACCTAATCTTCTGGGCAGCATCACCTGCGTGCTGTGTATTTGACGCAAATGCAAAGAAAGTGGAACTGCAATTATTCATTTGTCTCAAGATAGTTTCTAGCTAGATTAGTTCAAAAATGGGAAATGGAAAAGAAAGCATTTGAATGATCACACAGCATGGTTTAGGATATTTCTTTGCAATTATCCTAAATTTGTAACACCTATATTTTATTTCAAGGAAAATTGACTTCTGGATTATCATATTAACCAAAATTAAAGCATAGAGAATAGAAATGATTGGATTATTGATATAGATTCGTGACACCCCTGCAGCATATAAGTCTGATACTGCCATATGAATACAGTAATGTGAAACTGAAATCTGTATGTAGCTTTTTGTCATAGCCCTGAATAAAGAGACTCTTTAATTATCAGCCCTACACCTCACTTAGAATAGCAGATTTAGAGAGCTCAGAATAGCAGAAACTTTAAAGTAGCTTTTGGTGGGGAATCCTTATCTTATTTTTTACATCTTTAAGCACATAAATTGTGGCAGAACAATGTCGTGTTCCATGTTTGTCTATATTTTATCTCTTTTTTTAGTTATATTTTGTCCTGTTCTTTTAACTTCCTGCTCTCTGTACTCATGGGACCACTACTTACATCTCTGGGTGCTCAGGAGAGTTATTTATCAGAAAAGGACTGTAGTTTTTACTTCTCAGTGGTCTGTGGAGATTACCAAATGCAGCTCTTTACCTTGAAAATGTTTGCTGACAGGGTAAATAGCAATTTGATTTTATTATTTTTTATTTTCAGTGGCGTTGTCTAAGTCTTGATCTATCTATATTGCCATAGCAGTAGGAGTTCTTTCAGATTTAATTGAAGCAGGTAGCGAGGTCAAGAGCAGGAAATCAGGCACAGTTAGAGCTCTGCAGGAGAGCAAAGCAGCAAGCTGGGAGCTGCTGTCTGCCTTTCTGTGCAAGGGCTGTGGCTTGGCTGGGTGTGAGAAGCATTGCCCTGTGCTGAGCTCTGCACTCCCTGTGCGCTGCTGTGTGGCACAGCCAGGCTGTGCCTGCTCTTCTCTGAGATCCAGAGTGTGTGCCAGCAACAGCTGCCCAGAGAAGGGGAAGCCATGGCTGCCTCCAGCATCAGCACTTGTTTTTTTGTTGCCTCTGAGGCTGTGCACAAAAGGAGTTATTTTTGCCTGCGCTGCTGAGAAGTTTGCAACTGCTGTTGTTAGAAAAACAGGTGAAATTTGTCTATCACAGAAAGGCAACAGTGCTGAACCAAAAGATCATGAAAATCACCAAAGAAAGACAATCCTAGTACTCATAGTCTAGTCTTGGCCATCCACCTACCAGTTATGAAGGTTCTTAAGTGCACAGCATAGGGAGTTAGAAACTGGCAGTCTTGGACCATAGTGGCACTGCTTCACACCATTTGGACTTGGCTGAAGGCTCTAATTCCTCATCTTTGTGATCAATTATTTACCAAGCTGTCCTGTCCACGGATTGTGCAGGTGATGATTTGCTATGAGGACTAAGGAGTTCAAATTCTTCTGGATAATGCTGAAAGCTAAGAGTGGCTAGTAAAATAAGAAATTGTGAGAATATTCCTATTTAATTACTTAAAAAAAAAAAAAAAAAAAAAAGGAATTTGCAGAACCAGGCAAATCATCCAGAGACTGGGAATTTCCATCTTCTCCCTGATGCGAAGTTTCTCCTACTGTCTTCATTTAGATGTTGTTTCTTTGAGGTATGCGACTCTTGAAAAAGCAGGAAGGTCTGAGCAGAGGACCACAGCAGACTAAGAGGCAACTGCACAGAAGTCACATGTTCCATATGGATTCATGGCCTTTAAAGTCATGAAGAATCATTACATTCATTTAGCTGATCGAACTGCTAAATATTCTGTTTCTACACTAGAATCTAGTAGATTGGTTTTTTTTATTTTTCTTATGCAGCTGGCCTCACATTGAAGATGTTGGCTGTTTAAGATTTTCTCAGCTTTCTTGGTAATCAATTCCAATAACTAATTAATTATTAAAAAAAAAAAATCTTATTTCCATTGTCAGCCCTTGGCAGTTTTCCTGTTTTTATCTGCAAAATTAAATGGCCATATAATTTCCTTAGGTTGATACCACCAATGTGATTCCAGATTTAATTAATGTGTTTTGACAAAATTAATAGACTGAATTCTTACTTCGTCTGTGCAAAACACATTTCTTGGTTCTCTAGACATTCTCGCAGCCTCTTCATAATCCCTTTGCAGTATTTCCATGCCTTTTCTTCTCATGGACGTGAGTACTTAAATACCAGTGTGCTAGAGGCAACGTTGCTAGATATTCCACAGGTGGGATGTCCCCCTTATCTCCTCTTGACGTTCACCTCTTTAATTCCTGCTCATTTTCCTAAGAACACCACTTGAGATGGTTTTCTTTCTACTGGAGGGATGGCCACTGATGGCGGGTGTGCTCAGGCAGCTGCCCTCCACTGGTGTGGGCAATGCTGCTGCTGGCGCTCCTCTGCCTGCTGATAACAGCATTGGTTTCATAATGGTTTTGCTGTGTGGTCACGTTCAGGGCACTCAAACCTTTTATTTTTGAAAAATCTGTGAAAAAGTACTAATGTCTTTCTGAAGAGACAGTAATATTGAAGCTTAATTAAATGTTTGACAAGATGTTTTAAAATCTTTCAGTAGAAAATTCTATCATATAGTTAATAGACAATGTGGTTCAGATTCTCCTCCATCCGTAGAGAATCTATGGAAGTAGGCTGGAAAGGTGAGAATGAGACAAGAATTTTCTTGAAAAATTTCTCCATCTTTGAATGCATGGCTTGTTTTACTTTAAACAATTAGCTATGAAAGTTCCTTATTAGTATTGTATTAGTAGGCCTTGCTGATACATAATGTGTGTCTATTCTGTATTTGCCTCTTTACCTTGACTGTGATCTCTGATTTTTGAGACTGTTCACTTCTTTTCTGTTAGATTTTTGTGAAGACATCTTATGCCTTCCCCTTCTCCTCCTTCAAAGTCATTTATGTTCATTTGATCTCTCATCTCTTCTTTTTCTGACTGCTCTGTGACTCAGCATTATTTTTGTTTTAATATAAAGGTTGTGGAAATGAGAAGAAGTAATCAACCTGAATGTGACTTTCTCTTTTTGAAATGCAGTGCAATGTAATAATTCCCTTTTTTAATGGTCCATATGCTGACATAGCACACACTTCTTCCTCTTTATATAATGGGTGACATATACGTATATTTCGTATATTATTTTTTATAAACCTTCCTTCTGTCTGAATTATAAATTTCACATGTCTTAAAATAATTAACTTGTTACATATGCAGCTACCTTTGCAAAACATTCATGTTTGGTGAGTTGCATTATCTTTAAGGAAAAATGCCGTTTACTGCATGCACAGTTGAACAAAGAACAAAATCATTACAAACAACAGACAAATGGGAAACAGAGCAAAGCTATTTGCTAGCTGTAGTAAGAGTAGTACACATTTAGCAACCGAATAAAGCCTTCTTTAAACTCAGGAAATAGATGAAATATGGGGGGGAAAAAAAACCAAACGCCTCTTAAAATAGTACATACCAGAAAATAACAGTATATAATACCGTCTTTTGTTATAAAAAAGCAAATAGCGAAAATCTCTCTTGATGTGAACAAAGGAAGCAAAGACACTATAATGACATAATTATATCTGAAAAATCTATGCACTTTCCTCAGTGCCACTGGCTCTGCATCTCGGGACTCCTCATGGCTATTGTCCCTATGGCCTATTGGTAATGGTAAGCTATTCCCCAAACCGTGCCCTTAGAGTCTGGGAGACTGTGATACGGCACGAGCCAGCAAGGGGTCATGGAGTGAGCAAGAAGTCAAGGAAATCACTGAACATCTGTGCCTGAGCTCACCTCCTTAACCTGTTTTAATCAGGAGTGTAGCTGAGACCAGTGAGATCCACTGCTTGATCTGCACCCCAAAGTAACTGGTTACGAATGACTCATGGCAAAGCCTCTGAAAATAGGCTGATTCACCGCTTTGCAAATATTGTCTTGAGAAATAAGTTTTAGACTTTGGATTTCTTTATTTCACACATACGGTTTGATTCAAATGCGATTAAGATGGATTTCTTGGCTTAGCTGAATGTTCTAGATTTTGTTCTGAGCTTTTGTATGTCTGGCTTCAGGTGAAAGTTGAGGAAATCTGTGTTAGTTGATACTGTGGATTCCATGGGTCTGAAATGAGCCCCATCCTTTTAATTACTCATACTACTGCAATGAATAATTTCTCTGAATTAAATGTTTTCGTTACAATAGAGATCTTTATCAGAATAGTAATTAATAATCCAGGATAAAATCTAGTTTGTATGTTAGTGATTGAAGGGCAAATCCAGAATTATAAATCTTGGGGCAATTACTCCTTTTTTCTGTCCTGCTGTTCCTGTTATGAAGCACTGTGTGAATTTAAAATCTAAAATATCAATACAGTTCTCTTAGGAAAACAGCCAGGTTTTTATTTATTTTTTTCTCAGAAGCCTCAAATAATCAATACTTAATTATGCAAAACAGAACTTATTACAGCTTTAATGTCATATCATTTGCATTGTTTTCTTTCGTGATAGCTCAGTGAGTTCATCCCACTTTGTCTTGTCTGGGAAGAAGCATTGTGTATTCTGCTCTATGAAATCAGTATTGCTTCTGTAACCGTAAATGTAACTCTGAGACCAGCAAAGATTTTTTTTCAGTAGAAGTTCTCTTACTGCTTGTTTAGAGCTCTCACATACCTGGTAGTGATGGCTGTACAACATCCTTGCATCTTTAGGTAGTTTTCCACACGGAAATAGTTGAGGGGTTTGTAGACAATTTAGCAACAAAAGTAGCAATGACCTTTTGCACAACAAAAAGAAATGTATTTGAGGACTCTGGCACCATTCAACATCACAAGTTCTCAGCCATTTTCTAAACTTTGTGTACTATTACTCTTTTTGCGGTCAATTTTTATAGCTCTTTCATACGTAAAGCTGTCTTTGATATGGAAAGATGAGTAACAGTTGCAAAATTCCTTCACCTCTGATCTCGTTGGCTTCAGTCTTAATTTTTTTTCCCATTCTTTTCTGATTTGTCATTCTTGAAAGCTGACTCATTAACCTGTGCTACTTCATCAGATACCTCTGTAAGGTTTATGTTAATCTGCAGAAACTGTAAATTGCTATCACAGGATGCTGCATTTACAAGACAGTAATTACCTCACCTTCAAGACTAATCACCAGTCTAGGTTTATTTTCTACATAGCTTCTTCATTGAATAATATGAAGATATCGGGTGATAGACACATGATCCCCCCACGGTGTGTGGGGGGAGAAAGATGCTTTTAATTTTCCTTGGAAGTAATTCAGTTATAAACATATTCCTTGAAAACTGAGCATCCAAATGAGAAGAAATGCAGCAGGGAGGGAAGGTTCTGCCCTGCTTCTTGTTTCACGAGGAGCCTGAATGAAAAGGGAAGAGATCAGGGAAATGATGGCTGCAGCTATCACCAGAGAATGCTGTAGGATATGTTGGGTTGTGAGAAGTTCCCAGGGAAATGATAACATAGCCAGAATCACAGTCTGTCCCTGAGACTTAGTTTTTTTGATAGAGACTGCAACACTATATAGGCTCAAAAAGGTCTCAATTCTGCTAATTAAGAGTTTTATTGCACATCTGAGATATGGGGGACTGGCAGATCATCTTAACTTATTTCCATTTATGTAGAAACATTGCTCGTTCAGATTAATGATGCAGAAGTAGTAATTATGTTTTATTTTTTTTTTGTGAGATATTCGTTTTCTGTCAAAGACTAATTAGTATGACAAGTTACAGATAGAAACAATATAATGACTTGCAAATAATTTCTTAAAGAAGGGCTGAAACAAAGGCTATGACACTGCTCGGGTTACTACAACCTCTGCTATTGATTTATGAATCTGTGTTTATTTATTTATTTTACAAGGAATGTATTTTGTTCATAATTTAGCTTTTTTCTTTTTCTTTTTCCTCTGAAGAGATTAATTTATTCTACAAAAGCACCCAAAGCAAATAAAATCCCTTTACATTTATTTAGAAGGTGGTAACCTGCCAGTGTTCACTAAGGCAAAATGGGTAAAGCTGGATAAACATTAGAAAAAAATCTACCTTCATTCATTTGGATTGAAAATTTAATTTGGGCTGACTTTGTTTAACTCCTGTAAACATTTGGAAATTAAGTTTTAATCACTCAAAGGTTTGTAGAAAGCGAACTTCATATGTATACATTTAAACCGTTAGGTACTAGGAAGATATTTAAGTTATATAGAATGCAAAAATCCTTTAAGATTATTAAATCCCTATGCCAGAGCAAATATATGAAACCAATTAAACAAATCAGATCAATATTTGACAGCACCTTGTACAGCTAGGGTCAAAAACATGCACAACTTAATGTGCATGTAAGGAAAGAAATGTAATTGCAAATTCATGATCCATGAATTAGGCCTTACTGTTTGACACCCTTAGTAAAAATAGCTCGGGCAAGGAAAATAGAGGAGAGGAGCTGTGGGCAGTAGCAAGAATGAATTTTAGAATGGTAAAAATGCCCAGACTTATTTTCCACTGCCAGAATTTTAAAATACTTAATTTAAAGCAAAATGCACAACACTTATCAAGCTGGTTTTCATTTCCAGAGAGACATAGGTGACATTATGTATCAGTAAATCACACTTGTGCTTTGTATGAGCTAACAAGAAGTGCTGTGGAAGTCTAACAAATAAAGCTGCGCAGCTGAGAAGCTGTTGCCCCACTTGTTCATGAATTTAATTTCAATCTTAGGTTTTACCCCAATCTAATCCTGTAGATTGAATGACCATTAAGCACTGGAGTACACAAAGTATGATCATGGCCCACATCGTCTGTTTTCAAGTCGTTTGACAAGAATCCAGTTCTTGTACTCTGCAATTGCTCCACAGTGCCAAAAAGGCAGGGCAGGGTGGAACAACTAGTTTTGCTTAAAAAATGCACTGGAGCCAAATTGAACTGATGATGTATATGCACAAATGGAAAGCAGATGCCGAATGTTCTGGATGATGAACCAATGTATTTGGTTGTACCAATAGGATGTGAGGTCATTTACTTAAACCAAGTGACAAACTTGTGAGAGGTATTTTGTCTGAGAACTTGGGAACCAGTGAGTCCAGATGGAAACAATGTAATCTATTTGTGCTCAGCTTCTGTCTTCACGCATCACCCTCACCCCATGTTACCTCCCAGGTGCTGCAGTATCTCAGTACCGGGATGGAAAGCAGCCTGCTACCTTGGTCAGGTCATAGTTGGTTCAGTTGTGACAGGCCTTCAATGGTCCTGCACACTAGAGTCCTTTCCTATGCTGTTGTCTTAGAACTCAGCAGAGGTGATGATTCTGTGTAGTCCTACATCTAATGTCCGAAGATGTCCTACTGATGCTTTGGAAGCTCCAGTGGGAAGGGCCATGGTAAATGGGAAGGAGGTGGCGGCCCTCTTGGAAGAGGAGCTCTGAGGCTTGCTTTCTCTTTCACAGTGGAATTGCATTCATCTTGCATTCAGAGCACGGCTACTTGGAGCATTGCTGGTACTGCAAACCTCTGATCAAAGGAAGGAAAAATAATGGTGGACTTATTAAAAAATATTTTAATAAAATCAATCATTCCTATTGATTAACAAGCAATGTTAAGTTATTCAAGGCACAGAGCTTTCTTTATTGATCCAAGGGCATCTGAAATAATTTCACACTGCTTAATTGTTTTTTTAATTCAATCACAGCTTTTGCTTTATCTATGAATTGGTAACTACCAAACTCTATGAGCTTTTGGAGAACAATAATTTTTGTATAATGATAATTTTTCATATTACAAAAATGAAGCTGCAGCCCTTTCAAGCTGTGAAGTACTAAAACATAGAAGTTGCTTTGTTATTGCCAATGATAGATGCAATACAAATGCTAATCATGCTGGGCTACTGCTAAGCAATACTTGCTTGCTGTTTATTGGTGATGAGAAATTTCACTGGGAAATTTGCAGTCTCTGCAGCAAGACTCTAATGAGATAGTAAGAAAATGCAGTTGTCTGAGAAAAAGCTCTGCTGTGTTCCCTCTTTATTTTGTTGGTCCATTTATTGTAGTATTTGAGTCACTTAGTGGGCTAATAAACTCGTTTTGAATTCATTGCCTACCACAAGCTTTGCCTGAAATCTGCAACCCTCAAAATAAGCAATTCTCAATTACTTGGAAGACCAACATTCTTCCTGAAAGAGTAGGGAAACGTTATTTTCCAAACCAGGGCATTTTCATTAATGATATTCTCTGGGAAAAAAAATAAAAATACATATATGCTTAATCCAAGATCCTCTGTTGTGCTGCCAGGAACTGAGTGAATGAAAGGGATGATAAGTCATGTAACCTCATTCAAGTAGCATCTTGTAAGCCTTTACTTGCAGTAATGAGAGTGATAGAAAATGGGACTATTAGGATGCACTGCGTTTCAGTGAACTGTTTCTCCAAGTTACTGGCATCTGTTGGCAATAGCCGCTTAATATCACATTGGCATCGGTCAACAAGGGAGGGCAGCACTGGGCTACTCTTTAGATTTTGTTCACAAAAATACACCCAAGAGAATCCTTTCTGCCTCCTTTGAGATGTTTTGCCCTGAACTACATCATGTATAGGAATAGGTTCCTTGCTCAAGTAGTGCTTATAATAAACCTTTTCATTTTGGGAAATTAAGAACAATTAAGGTAGTTATCATTTTCAGTTAAGGGATTAGGCCTTCTGAAAACTCGAAGGCACTGTGGAGGGCCAAGGCGTAAGTAAGTAAGTAAGTGAACAATGGTTCTAGCTACAATTCCAGTTATCAAACATCAGTGTGAAATACTGCATATTTGAAGGTCTCTCTGACAAATTAGTTGCATGTTTGTCCTTGGATGTCTTATAGTTTCCTGTAAGTAAGAAAAATTTCATCTGAATCTGTGCTGAATGGATAGCACTGCATCTGGAATTATTCTAGGATTTGAACTCTTGGGTGCTTTTACTTAATTTAGTTCAGAAAGCCAGATGGATGTGGTCACATGTTTAAGAATTCATCTCACCTCTTGGAATGATGGATCTGCTATCTCTCCCTGTAGATGTGATTTCCCCCCTGAAGTCACTCTGGTCCTCTCAAACTCATTTTTTGTAAGGGTTTGACTGCAATTTTTTTTTTTATTTCAGGTGATTTTTGTTGAAGTTGAATTTCACAGATTCATGTGGATAGCTATGTGGATGTATTTCTGTGTTGAATCTCTCTGATGTAATTTTACCGTTATTTATCATCCTAGGAAATCATTGCATTTCAACAACAGCTAGTTTCCAATCCATTTTTCTGTTCATCTTTGTGATATGATCGCTGTTTAGAAGCACAAAAATCATCATAGTTTCAACATACAAGAAGAACACAGTGCACAGGAAACTAGTGCTTTTAGAACAGAAGACACTGCACAATGTGAGGTACTGCTGGAGAAGAGTATCCAAGTACTTTAATATCCAGTGATGCAGATGTGTTATCTGCTTTGGTTTTTAATGTAATCAAGATTTTTTTTTTCTTTATATTAAATCACTCATGGAGGGGAAAAAGAAACACCTTACAGGTTCTGTGACTCACTGCACCCAGGTTCTTCCGAATTTCCAGTATGCCTCGAGCTCTGTGTGTCTTTGGATGGTACTCTTCGCCTATGTTCCTAATGAAATGATTACCTTCTGTAAATATCAAGTCTTGTTAAGTGATCAGCCTCAATACAAGAGCCCTCTGCAGCTCAAATCGCACAGAATAAAATCTAAAACGGTTACTATCAGGAGGTTTTCATTAGAGGAGTGCAAACAAAATTGTCAAAGTATAAGATTATGTGATTATAATCAAGAGGAATTAGACATGGAGAAAGGGGGAAATGATAAAAAAAAAAAAAGCATCAGAACATAAAGAACATCCATAGAAAGCAAATGGTTCAAATTTATCTTGGGGAGGAAAGTTTATAGTAACTGGAAAATCCACATCATTTTTGACATTGTCTGGTATGATAAGCTGGTAGTTGAATAATAGGCAAGGCATCAACTACAAGGATGTTAATTTCTGTATTAGAATATTCTTTTCCTGCAGAGGTCGTGATTTACTTCATTTCATTTTGAAGGTTGTGAATTTGTAAAGGGAATCTGTGATTGCTCTCTGATTAATAAGTAGAGGCTATTTAAGTGTTAGTTTGAACGGCCCATGTTTACTATAACCTCACAGTTTGTATACCAGTCAAAATTAATTTAAAATCTTACACTTTGCTTTAAGAAGTTTGGGAAATAATAGGAAAATATACAAACATTCGAAAAAGGTAGGAAAAGAAAGCATTGACTAATATGGAGAATATTGAGGGTGAACAAGAAAAGTGCATTATTCATTTAAACATTCTGGAAAATGGGGAAAGGTATGAGAAATGAAAAGCATCTGAAGAAAGCAGAAGGCATGAAAAGGAGATCCTATGCATGCTTTGTTATGCGTAGGATCTTACGGGGGCAGTACTTCTGAAAGTCTTCCAAATTGCATTTTTCGTTGGGTTTCAAAGGTTATGTTGGATATTTATTGTTCATCCCCCTATATGCATTAAAGTAGCCATATTCATATCCCTATAGGGATTTGTATCTTGCTTAAAGTCTGTACAGAGATGACAGAAGAACACCATGAATTAACATAGGCTATAAACCTTACAAGAGGGTACCAATTTCCATCTCTAACTTTATCATGCTGTTTACAGAATGTATGTCCTCTAAAATGGAATGTAGCAGAAAATCCATTGGTTAAAAGAAGAATACATGAGGAACAATAAATGCTTTGAAGAGTTAAAGAATTTGCCTACTGTGTCTTCAGGTGATGGCGTTTGCTTCCAAAACTGAGACTGCTGCAGTTTTGGTGGCATGTTGGAGGCCTCACTTCCTTTGAATATTTGCTGTTACTTAAAGTGCTGCCATTCCAGTTGAGCAAGCACAAAGTCCATCCCATGCAGAGCTGACAGACTGTTCCAGCAGGCCACAGTTTTGCCTCTCTGCCTATAGCAAAAATGATCGCAAAGAAAGGTTTTAGTTCAGCTGATTGTAAAGCAGCACCAATTTCGTGATCTAATAATCTGAAGAGAGCATTACACGCTCATGCTAGGCACCCTACATTAACGTTTCATTCTCAGTTTGATGCAAGTTACTGCATGGGTGTGATCTATCACCTTTGTAATGGGTAAGACTACATTGTGTCACAGGCTGATTTAGGTCCTGTGGCCCACTCTGGTAGCTTTGGTCATCCAGTGTTATACTAGCAGCCAAATAAAAACTGGTTTATTGCTTCCGGAGCTCAATTGCAAATGCAGGAGAATAAGAGAGATGAGAAGGGTTGTTACCTATTTAATAGCTGCAGTGACACTGAGAAGTCTCTCAGAAGAGATAGAGGAGAAACCTAGCTGTTTTGAAATCTTGTTTTTATGATTCATTATTTTTTTCCATTGAAATCATTCTCAAAAACTGCAGTGGAGGTGGGGAGAAGGCAAAGACAAAACATGACAGCTTACCTGAAAACAGTGGCCAAGAGTTTAAATGTAAGATTGCATTGCCTACATTTCTAGACAGCTGTTATAATTGCATTTTTTCCCAGTAACCTGGCTGTTTCTGAGCTGTGTTAAAAAGCTGTCATTATTAACTCATCCCTACCTTACGGTTCCTGCTCTTTTGAGAGTCCCTGTCCAGCCCTTCTAAGTGTTCGGCTGGGGACAGCCTGGCTGATGTCTGGCCTCACTTCTGTAAAATCACCTGGGCTAGGAATAAAACATTTCACAACAGTAACTTCTTGTTTTGTTGTAAGACTAGGAGTATGTTGTACATGTAGTGTTAGGAATAGTCAGACAAAGCCTAGGTTAAATTTTTGGGGCCAAAGAGAATGTGAATTGCGGTGAATGGATGTGGGAAGTGATAGTGGTCATGCTGGAGGCAGTAATTTCTCTACTTGGCTAGCCAGAACCTGAAACTGGATGCTTCTCTGTGGCACACACTTAGTGGAAAAGGCATCAAAAGGTGATTGAAGGACCGTCTTCACAACATAAAACAAATATTTATTCACTCTGTTCCTGGTTTAAGTTTGTTGACATTAAGACTTGGCTGTAAGAAAAATGCTTATTCACTGTTCCAAGCATTATTTTTTACCTTTTACTTTATCTTTCTCCTCATGTCAAAGTTAACACCTTTTACTACATTCATCAAAAATTAGTAAAAGATTTACTCAGTTCTTTGTACTCTGCTGACAATCTCATTATTGCTATGGAAATAAAATGATGATTTCTGATTCCAAAATCTAATTTAATCATGTAAAATAACATCTTAAATGAAAGATGCAAAGCAGGTAACACCATATAAGGGTTACGATACTTAGCATTCCACCTCATTGAAAATGAAAAAGCAAATACCTAGCAAATCTCATTGGTAAATATTAAAACAGAGTGAGAATCTTGTTTTCATTAAAATCTTATTTTAATAGAAAACACTAATAAAAAGTCAAACAATTGGCTGTGGATTCCATCAGTAGACTATCTGAATATGATGCTTTCTTGGTCTTTTTGGATATTGACCACACTGCTGTGCATGAAATCATTCTGCCTGTGAAGGAGGGAGATGAAAATCTCCAGCTAAAACTTTTGGGGGAATTTAGGTAAGCGATATATAAATAGACAGAAAAAAATGAATAGAAGATTACTATATTTGTAAAAAATACTGCAGGATTGTTAGAGAGAATATGCTGTCAAGGTGTGCCATGTAATTTATGCCAAAGAAAGCACAGCCAGGAACACGACCGTAACAGGACGCTAGCTCAAAATGGAGTCACATCTACCAAACTGCCCTCTTCATTTTGTGCCAGACACAAGTATTTTATGTAGGTGCCCATCAAAAGGCTATGTTTATGACTTGGTGAGATTAAATTAACGTATAATGTGATTTTATTTAGTGATCTCACATTATAAAATCCAAGGAAGGTTCATAAAATGTTTGAAACAAATATTGCTTTTGAAATAGCAACAAAAATCATGTGTCCTTTATGGAGCTAAACTAAGATCAAGGTCTATTGCAATTTCAGAGTGCGATGAAAGCAAAGATTTTAAAAGCAGAGAGTGTATGTTAAAGCTTCAGCTATTGGAGATGAACTGTTTGCTTACTTTCTGTCACAATGTAGGCTTCCATGTACTTTCAAAATTTCCATCTGCTTTCTTAAATAGGAATTACAACATCATACACAAGTAATAAGGGACGACGCAGTAGAGTGGTGGCAGAGTTGATTTCCAACATTGCAGCTGCCTAGCTTTAACTAACTTCCTAATGCTATATTAGCAAATATGGGTCTTTGCCCACCTTCCATGTGGTTTTTCCACTGCAGAGGAGCCTTTTGTTTAAAAATCTTCCCAAGGATCTCAGAAGAGATTTATTTATTATTCAGATGGCTCATTTATTAAGAATAAATAATTTAAATATATTTTCTTCTGTTTAACACATTAGCAGTAGCAGCATAAATGGAAAGTAATGTTTGTATTTAAACTCATGTCTGGGGCTGTTTGTTCTATTCAACTTGATGGGCACCCTGCTTATTTATTAAAAGGTACTGACTTAAGTCTCTAGAGAAATGCCAGCAAACTTCTAGAGAGGCAATGAAACCTGTGGTAGCAGTGGCAAGGTGCTGCAGCATTTTGTTCCATTCCTCTAACACTTAAGGCAGGTTTAACTCCATGGTGCAAAAGAACAACTTAGCAGGAAGACCCTGGGCCTAATTCAAACTTGCTGTAAAGAAAAAATGATATCAGTGTCATTGTTAATGAATTTGGTGCACATGAAAACCATTACTTTATATGACTAGCAGAAATAAATCCTACTTCCATTCTATTAGAAAAGCAGATGCTTGTTATTTTTCTACCCTGTGACTGCAAACCAGCCTTTAACGTATCGTATTAAAATGCATACTTCATAATGCTATATGTTAAATCTATTTTCTTCTTTAAAACAGCATGCACACTCCGCTCCTCTCCTCTCCCTATGCTTTTCCAACAGGAAAACATATTGCCATTTTCTTTAGCAATAAATAAACTTCTCTTAAGTGCAATCAAATCTAGATTCCTGTGGCTATATACTCATTTTAAAGTATAGATTAGGTTTAATATTGTATAAATCATGGCTTTGAGCACCCAATAAGATTGTGTTTCCCCATTCTAGTTTTATGCAAACGTAGAGCAATATTCTAAAATAAAGCAGTAAAGAACCTGAGACTGTTTCTATAAGGAATGCTGCAGTGGGGCTTGTGATAGGATCTGAACTGTGTATATTAATGCACTGAAATCTCAGGTATGATTGGCAACTTTTCAACTTTTCTTATGTTGAGAAGGAGTTTTTTTTTCAAGATCTCCATTATTTTTGATGATTACATTTTTGTTAGTTTTTGTGTAATTCTCTTAACAAAATAGTATGACCATTTTGTACCAGAATATTGAATATTCCAGCTAAACTGTCACTTTATTACTTAGGATAACTGAGATTCACCATGATATTATTAACTTATTTGGAAAACAGGATTATCACAGTGGTTAAAAACCCCACCTCAGTGTCCCAGTGGGGAGATAGGATTGACCCTGCCCTGGGAGCTACTCAGATTTCTTCAGCAAACTGTCTCTCAGGGTTAAATCCTCTTCTCCACCAGTGTCTTGAATTTACACTGGGGAAATTACGATAAAAATAATCTTTACAGCTCCAGACTGAAATGGATCTTTCTGATTGACTGCCTCTGATGCCAAATGCATGTCAATAATTCTCAGTGAATGCATGACTGTGACCTTTTCCCCTTTGTTTTATAATTTCTATTTTACAAGACCAATAAAACATGTCAGAATGAAGTGACTTTTTGCACTTCTCAGTGTGGGTTCTTGCTTTCCTCAGATAGTTCTAGACACAGGAATGGATGGGTCTCAGGTCAGAGGTAACCTTTTGGTAATGTCTTGTTTGAGATTAGATGGTACGTTTTCTTCCTGTAATGGTTCTGTCAAAAATTTTTATAAGCAAAGACTGAAAGATATGCTCCTTGCAGTAGAAATGACTAAAGGATTTCCAACCTTTTTGCCTTCTTAAGCCCTAGAGTAGGCTGTAGATGTTAATGGGCACACCTGGTTGCAGAGCAACAGCATAAAATGTAGGTAATAATGGCAATTGTTTAATTTAATTTTTTGCATAGTGCTGTATCATCACAGTTTGTAAATATTTCTACCCAACTGCCTCCATCATTGGTATACAACGCCACAAGAAGACTGTGGAACACTCAGGCCATCACTGCAGTAAAGAAGTACAGTAAAGTACAAAGAAGAGCAGTGTTGATTGAGGTACCAGGGCGGAAGTTTTGACTCTGACACCAATGTTACGCCATCTGTAGGTGAAATACCCCCATCTTCTGTACTTTAGCTCCCTACCTGTGGAGTGGGGGAACACCTGTTCCATCTCACTCCTCTGATTGGGCTTGCTTATTTAGTCTATAAGGTGGCTGAAGTCATCTTGTACAGCATCTACCTTGCAAAGCCAATGTCTAGATTTCATCACCAAATCATTTATAATAAATATTAATATACTAATACTTAAAAGGGAATATTAACCAATTAGCTTTTTAAGTCTTGCTGATTTGGTGAATGAAAATACCTTCCTGAGTGCATTTCTGAGCTTAGATATGCATTGATGTGTGAATCCATAGGTTGCATTCCTAACTTTTCAGCAAGAGGGATGTTGTATTTCAGACTTCTGGAGCTGCTTGCAACAAACATAAGTTAACAAGCAAAAATCTTACAGATTTTAAGGTTCTCTGTATTTCTTTGCAGTTTTTGTCAGTCTGCATGTGGACAGTTTCAACCAGGTCAACATGAAATTACCCTATAACTCCCATTCACGTTGATAGTTAAACCTCCCTGCACTTTATTTAATATTCACCCCTAGAAGTATATTAATTAGGTGCTCAGCACCGCATGTATCTTTATGGTATCAACTGCAATGAACGCAGCCAGTTTCACAGGGCAGGCAGCGGTGTGCTTCCAGCTGGGTACAGGGACAGTGCCTTGTGCCACATCCTGGGAGGGCTTTGGGGCTGTTCGCAGGAAACC
Organism: Gallus gallus; assembly: GCF_016699485.2. NCBI lineage: Eukaryota > Metazoa > Chordata > Aves > Galliformes > Phasianidae > Gallus > Gallus gallus. The sequence continues at coordinate 5,746,644 of NC_052540.1, forward strand.
CTTGTTAGCGACATGGAACAAACATTTTTTTTTTACAGTTTGTGCTTTGGGGATGGAGAGGTTGCCTCTTAACTAATAGACGTTGTCTTATAAAGGCCAAACTCCTCATGAAAAAAAATCATCCTCTGTAAAAAGGTGAGAAATGGAGTGCTGACAAAAAGTGTTCCCTGAGCAGTTGTCTGGTGTGCCAAATTATCTTATTGCTTCTTTTTCCTGGCTTTCCTTTGTCCTGTTCTGTTCCGCCTTGCAATAGGGAGTACAAGAAAGCAGCTTCCGTAGCTCTAATTAGATGAGCAAGCAGAAAGGGTGTTAAAAGTTTATCCCAACTAATGTAACTTGGAAAGTATTTGTCTGGGTGAAGTGGAGCAGAAAATGCGTGCTCCTTCCTTCTCCAGCTGATAAATACAGCCTGTTGGACTGGGGAAGGGGCTTTGGGCCTTGTGGCCGTGCCTCATCCCACTTGAGTTGAGTTGTTGGGTGGGAGGAGGAAATCATACTTCATACTACACAAAGGGATTTGAGCCATACACAGAAAGAAATGGAAAGGATTAAAGGAAAGACCCACACCCATCCAATCTTGTGCAATAGCTGTGATGCCACCTAGACAGCTGTGGCACGGCCATATGTTGGACAGATCCTCGCTCTTTGGCACCCGGCGTTCAGTAAGGCTCCCACCGCGGGCAGAGCAGCCTGGGCCCGCTGCCATCCGTGAGGCGCACAAGCAGGCAGCTCCGCGATGAGCAGCCGTGTATCAGCTGTGCCTCCTGCCACGCTCGCTTCCCAGAGCAGTGATGCACAACGCACGGGCTGGGGCACCAACAAAGCAACAGCTGAGCAGGGAGCGGCCTGCGCGGGGAGCCGGCGCCCCTGCAGGAGTTCCTCGTGCCTCGCGTATAGCCGACCCCTTACAGCCGGGGCAGCCCGCGCAGCTCCACGCGCACCCGGGCTTTCCCGCTGCCTCCCATCCTCACCCCTGGGGGAGCGCGCGCAGGTGCGCGAGCCCTCTTCGTCCGCGCGCAGGTGCGCGAGCCCCCCCCAAGCCCGCGCGCGGCCCCGCCCCGCTCTCCTCAGGGCCGGGCGCGGTGGCGGCGCCGTCCCTCGGCGCCCGAGCTCGGGGCCCCCCGCCCCGCTCATGAATATTGATGTCTCCCCTCCCCGTGACGTCGCCGCGGTCCCGGGGCGGGAGCCGGAGCCGCCCCGGTGTTGGCCGCGAGGGCGAATGAGGGAGCGGCGGCAGGCTCCTTCCCGCCTCCCTGCCCGCCGCCTCGCGCCGCAGCCAGCCGGAGCCGCGCAGGGCGCCGCGTCGCGCGTGGAGGGCCGGCGCCGCGGCGGGGATGCGGCGGCGCTGCGGGGGGCCGGCGGCGCTGCTGCTGCTGTTGCTGCTGGGGCCGCTGCTCGGGCCGCCGGGCTGTCTGCTCGCCGCCAAAGGCAGGTACCGGGCCGGGCGGGGCGGGTGTCGCTGGGGACGCGTCGGGGACGGCCTGGCTCCGGCTCCCTGCCCGCAACTTTTCCGACCGGAGGTGTGGGGCGATGCGGGGAGCGGGGCGGAGCGCGGCGGCTCGCACCTGGGCTGTGCTCCCGGGTCCGCTGCCGCCCCGCGCTGCTCCGCGGCGGAACTTGGTCGCTCCGCCCGGCTCGCTGCACGCCCTTACGAACTCCTCCGCTTTGTTTTTGCTGTACGTGGGCGTTCACCTTTTTTCTCTTCGCGTGTGAGGGGAAAACTTCAGTTAGCGCTGTCTTTTGTTGGGTTGGTTTGTTTACCGCGAATGATCGCGCGTTGACCAACTTCGGGAGGACAGTGATTCTTTGTTGCCTTAACTTTCTCCAAGTTAGGAATAGCAGAGAGTAAGCCAAGGAAGCGGGTCGGTACTTGCGGTGCTACAGCCGCGTGTCCCGGGGGAGCGGGGCGCTCCGGGGCAACCGCAGCGTCGCTGGCGGCGAACAAATAACGCGGGGCGGCTCTGTGCGGGGACACCGCGCTCCCCTTTGTTTCCTTCGGTATTTTAAAGTGACGTTCTCTCTTACGTGGATCTTCTCTTTGGCCAAGCGTGCCGGTTCCCGGCTCTCGGAGATGCCCCCCGAAGCTGCAGGTAGCTCCGCGCGGCAGCCGCAGCCGGGCCGGCTCTGTCGGGCTGTGCTTTGTGTTTCACCGCTGGAGGGCTGCAAAGAGCGCTTTCCGATAACGGTAACTTAAAAATATTAAGTGCTTAAAAATCGTCATTTTAAGGGTGTTTATATCGGCGTGAGTATCTCTGGCTTTCCCTAATTATTTTACATCGGTTTTATTTATATTTCATTTCTGAAGTCAGGTATTCCCCGAGGCTGCGATACAGGATCAATGAATGAGTTAACAGATTTGGCACCATATGCGGTTGATGCCTGATGCACTTGACTCCGTGGACTCTTTCCCTCCACCCTCAATTAGCAGCGTATAGGAAAAGGGCGTTATTTAAATATTATGTGGCACCGCTTTCTGCCTGCTTTGAGTTATCTTTTCCTATAGGAAGAAAATCTTAATTCCAGGGGCGTTCTGGGTGGCAGTACGCACAACTGAGAAACTTAACGCTGTAGGCACAAAGTTGACGCTTGGCGTGGAGGTGCTCTCTGCCGGGAGGTGCGGAGGGACGCAGTGAGTGCTCCGGTGCCTTCAGCACCGCGCTGCCGGGACAGCGCCGCACATCTCCGGGCGCGGGCTCGCTGCGCCGCGCTGCGCTCTGCTGCTCCTCCTCTTAAAAACAAACCCGAAGCCGACAACTGTCCCTGGTGCCCCGCTGCCCCTCCTCTGCTATTTTTGAGGCTGGGAAGAAAGATCACTGGAACAGCACCGGTTCTCATCGTTCACTCTGGCTCAGTGAAAAATAACAATGTCTTTCATAAAAATAAATCCCACCTGCATTTTTTTTCTTTTTTTCTTTTTATTCCTTATGAAACCGAGGAGAAACATGGCTCTGTGACACCTTCTGTGGAAAATGAAATGTAAGAGGTAATGTCAGAATGGTTCGTAAGTAGTCAGTTAGAGATCTCACCTATGTATATAACACATGCAGTTTGCTATCGGCTTTCTAGCAGCTTGTTGACTATAGGATTTGCACCCTAAGTTCAGTAAAATCACTGCTTTGGACATGAAAAAATATTTAAAATATTTTCAGGCCCTTTTCTTCAGTAACACGAAGAGGCACACTTTCTGGATTACTGCAATTATATTAATGCTGTTTGGAAATCATGTGGGCAGACTCTTATGTGATCTGTAGTTATGTAAAACAGAACATTTTTGAAAGGCCAGACTTAGCTATTTTTTCAGCATGTTCAGGATTTGTATGTACTTCTCCTTGTGGACAGGCAGGACTACCTGCTGCATTTTCCTTCCCCTTTCTGTCGCTCCACAAATCTGTGCATAAAACTGATCTGTAAAATTAGTTATCTCTTTGTAGTATTTACCTGCCAAACAGCTCAGCAAAGTTCTGAAAAGGTTGCTGTATCCAAATTTCTTGTGAGATCCAATTAGTCAGCATTTCAAGTTTGACTTTATTTGAACACTGTAATTAACATAAACATCACTTTAATCTTAATTTTTAAGTACGTTTGTAAGTATCTAAATGATCTGAATAACTAAGAATATTTGATACCAATTAAATTAATTACATGAGCAAAACTTGAAGCCTTAGTCATTCAGGACATTTCCAAATCAATGGAACATTCAGTCCCACTTGGCAAGTCTATTATGTGAATACAGCTGATATGACTATCAGCAATAAAAGACAAACTAACCTGGGGAGACAGAGACAGCATATTCTGCTTAAAAGAAAGCTTGAAGCCTGTAGAGGAAAAAATTAAAGAGAAAATCTTCAAAAATGTGCTAGATGGATTCTAATGTCTGAATTTTTTCAGCTTAATTCTGTGGTTGCTTATAAATCCTTTTCCCACAGTAAATAATAACAAAAAACTTTACCATATCAATTTAAAAGAAAGAGACAGAAAAATAAGAAATTTTTGTCCTTTTTGAAAATACTTAGATAGTAATGTTTGGCATGCTGTAGGTCAAAAGATGGGAGATGAAGAAATAGAGCTCTCTGTAGCTCACCAAGAAACCCTGACAAAGACATGTTGATGGTTTCACGTTTCCATTCTCATATCAATACACTGAGATGGAAATACTTTATTCATATTTTTTAAGTGTTTTGATGGAAAAGGAATTCATGAAAGCAGACTTTTGTCTCCTAGGATAAAAGATTTGTCTGATTTTGAAGCTTAGGTGTCAAGATAATGAAATGATTCAGAGGTCTCGCAAGAAAAAAAAACAGAGTATTTGATAACTGTTTAAGCATTGAGGTACTTCATCATAGATGACTGACAACCATATTTAAGTTGTTACCAAGCTAGAGAATGTTTGCCAGCCATAATCATATTGTTACCAACCTTAATTGTATTGTTTGGATTGCTTCCAAAGATAGGAAACTAGAAGCTTTGCAGCTTTCTAAGCATGTTTCAATTGTAAGCAAACCATGTGTACGTTAAAGAACATCTTATGAAGCATGTTCTTTATAACTGACCACTAAATGGCTTCACAGTTGCAGGTTTGTCATTTTCTTTCTAGTAGTGACAGCCCTCAGAGTTCAGAGGCAGCATGTGTACCTGCACAAACACTGTAGTGGCCAAGTTGCGCGTTTGGAAGTGGCCTCGATTTTCTTTTTTTCTTTTAAGGATTTGAAGAGGCACATGAAAGCTGATTAGAGGTTGTCAGAGGCATTGTTGCCTTGTTTAATGTTTAACTGGGAAAATGTATTGATGATCAGTACTTCTCTGCATCTATTAGGCGTTAAAAAGTGGAGTGCAAATTACTAGATTTATATAACTATAGCTTTTTCTTTTTTGTTATAAAACATGTTACTCTTAAGGCTCTTGGGGGAAAACAAAGATTCATAAAGGTGTTAATATCTGATAAAAATGTTATTCCAGAATTTCTCCTAAGCTTTTTGTGTATCAGATTTTCTGAGTCACGTCAATGGGATGTTTTAAGAAAGTAACTTCATAGGTCTCAATCCAGCTTCAAACCCATTTCCGGTCTAGCTTTCATATGTATTTCTTTGGCTTTCTCTTGATCCTCATGTTGACTCAGTTGCCTAAAAGTGTTTCTTTAGTTTCCCAGAAGGTTGCATTAGAAGGCTCTGGGTAGCTTGCCTGGCTCCTATAGAGTGTCTGAGTGGTGTAGCTAACACTTCATTTACTAGAGCTTCCCTACTGTGAAATAAGTGATGGGAAAATGAAAGATAAAATGCATTGTTTCTATAGCAAGCTAATTGCTAATGTCAAGTAGTTCTGTTGTCCATAGCTAGTTTGTTTTTTTAGCAAGTAAGGCACTACTTGCTAAATCAAGCACTAACGTTCAAATTATGTTTAATGCTACTAAATATTGCTTTAGTGTAACTTTAAGATGATTTTTATAACCTAATAGCAGGGACATGTGGCCTGGCTCAAATTCATAGTTTGTTTATAGAGACCACAAATCAAGTGTACCTGTTCTCAGAGACTTTTCTTCTCCAGTATGCTTTCTGTAAAGAGCAGTCTGAAAATGCAAGCTGCTGAGTTTTCAGGTAGGGGAGTGTACAAAGTGAGCTTTGGATTTTTTAGTGATTGCACTTAAATGATGATTTCTCTGTCTCTCAGATGTCTTATTCTTTTTGCATTAGCCAACAAAAATTAACAGAAAAAAAATCTTCAAGCACCACTGGAAGGTGCAATTGGTTTTAACACGATTGTGTAGAGAATGGTAAGAGTTGGAAGGTGAGTTCCTTATTGAATATTTGGAGAAATACTTGATTCTGAGTTTTGTGCTTTGAGTAGAATATGGACCAGCTGGAGGATATTCATACAGGAGGGTTCTCAAGTCTAGAAATAATTCCTTCAGCATGTCAGCTCACTTTGTTTAGTTGAATGAAAAAGAACGTGGGAACAGGCTCCAGGTATGTAAATTTGGTAGGACAGAAAGTAAAGGGTGTCAACAAAGATTCATGGTAGAGTTCTGGAAAAATGAGTAGGATGTCACAGAGCCTTTAAGTGGAGGAGAGTAAGAACTGTTTGGAACAATATTAACAAATAAAGTTGATCAAACCTGTTGGTGGGGAGGAAGATGGATGCTAAAGCCTCCTAGGATTTTCCATACCTTGTCACGCTTCAAACAAATTTCAGGCTACCCAGAAAACCATGCAATAAGTTCTGGTAGTGGAGATGGAGGCAATAAGGCCACTTAATAAACCATTTTACCACATGAGGTATTGCTTCTCCAGGCACCTTGTACCATTCCTTGGTATCCCTGCAGATGCTATCTGCAGACTAACAGCCTTTCTTGAGTGGCAGCTGCTGCAGCCATCCCTCATGGACATATTTACATTCTCATTTCATTTATGTATTTTTTTTAGATAAGCCACTCCTGTCTTCAAAAGGAGTAGTTTCTGTCAACTGTGTGAAGCTGTGTCTCTCTTGCTGTTCTCTAGAGTAGTCTACTGAATCACAGCTTACCAGTACGTGCTTCAATCAATCACATAGGCTGTCCATATTTTTGATGCCAGATAAGCAAGCAACTTGGCTAATCCCCAAACCCTTATTTATGAGAGAAGCTGCAGGATGCGGTGGATGCTAAACCTTCAGGTGCATTCAGCAAATGATTGTACAGCTTCATGAAAGAAAGAAAGAAACAAACAAACAAAAAACTAAGGTGTGTGTAAAAGAAAGGCACAACTGCTTGCTGAAAGCAATCTTATGCAACCTACTTGGGAAGGCATCCAGGAGCAGCACTGTATGTGTTTTTTCTCTTTCATATGTGCTTGCTGTTGCTGGGTCTGCTAGACTTCATAATCAGAGAACAGGCAAATCTTGTAGAGTTTAAAAAGTGTGAGTCAAAGTACTACGGTTAAAAAGAGAAGACACTTTGAAAAGAATTGGAGGTGGGAAGAGGAAGTCTAACATCAAACTTAAGAAAGCCATTTGTTATATCGAAAGAAGGTATTCTGTGACTGAAGTTTGTGGTTTGATGTCCTTAGACTTTAAGTATGTTGTGATTATTTTAAAAATAGGAAAGCTGTCATGATTCAGAAAGGGTGCTTTTAAAACGAAAATAGAATGAATTTTGCAAGAGACACTTGAGTTGTGATTCGAAGAGCTGTTGTTAAATCTGTCACTGTACGTAGAGGCAGGGTTACTTGTCTGTCACTTCACAGCACTGTATATAAAGCTCCTTCTACAGCAACGTGCACCTCCTTGTACTCCATATTACTGCAGAATTGCAAAGCAGAATCTGTGGTGTATGATTTACATAGTATTCAGAAAATAGGTGTGTATAAAGCATGTGTCTTCTCTGTTTATTTTAAATAGAGCTAATGTATACATACGTGTTCCCACACAATTGTTGGTGTGTAAGAAATTACACAAATCTGAGGGAAGAGTTTATAACTCATTTTGCGTTCCATATCTCTTGTAAGTGTGCTGCACAAGATAGGAGTGTGCCAAAATCCTTGAATAGGATGCTCAAATGCAGTTATTTCTTCAGTAAACCCTGCTGTTGAAGGTAAGAAGCATGGAGACCATTGTTTACATCTTGGTGAACTGTGTTCATGTAGTCTTGCTTTTTCTGAATGACCACGAACCTGCTGAGAATGAGAACTTGTGCTTTGTAGTTAAGCACGCTAGCAGCTATACCCAGTGGGAGGGGAGGTGCACATTTCCTGCGGGGCTTTGAGCTGACGACTATAGGCTGCCTGTGGTGATTGAATGTTTTGTTTTCTTCTAATGCATTTACTGAACAGACGAAATTAATGAGGGGAATTTAAGTATTTTGAAGATTTAATTATAGATTTCTGGAGTACGGAGTTCACTCTAAACAACTACTTTGTTGCTGTATGTATTCCAGTAAAAATGAATAGGATAGCTGCTTGCAGCTGTTGAGTAAAGGGAGTAAGTTATTAAGAGTAAGTTGTTAGAATATTAGTCACTATAAAATGTCATCAAACATACAACATAAATGCTCTCCTCAGGCAGTATAACAGCTGTAATTCTTGTTCACTGACTTTTTTTTTTGTTTTAAAGACATTTGGTGTTTAAAAACATTTTGTCCCCATTCCCAGCTCTTGAAATTCTTCTTATGGTGGGAGATGTGTGATTTCTAAAGGCTTTTAAGAAGTCACTGTGGTGTGTGCCAATCTTTCTGTTCTATTTGATGGAGAAATAGCCCTGCTTTTGTCATTTCGGTCTAAGTAAAGTCTGTGTGTGTGTGTGTGTGTGTGTATACACACATACATGTATTTCAGCTTGACGACAGTGGAACAGGAATGGCTCAGGACTTCTTGCTCTGTGCAGTACTGAGAGTCTTCAAGATCATTCAGCTGGAGTGCAGGTTGACCCATGTATCATTTAAGCACTGTTGGATTGTGAAAAAGGATTTTGTCAATTATTTTAGAGCATTTTTTGAATAGAATACAAAGAGATATTTGCTGAATTACAATTCATTTTAGAGTGACTTCTCTCTGTATTGTTTGTGAAGATGGCCATACATGAAATAGCATTTTCATGGCAGTTAAGAGTGTTGTTTAGATGGTTTGTCTTTGTATGTGAAATTTTGACTCTGGTTGAATCAATGCAAGATTTGCAGTGTATCAGTTTCATCTTTTGTGTGTTGTAGTGTAAATGTAAACAATTCTTTCAAAGTTGTTATTGTTCTTCCACTAATAGCTGCCTTTATCCTAAGGGAGGGGATTTTGGATTTAATCTTTCACCTTATGACTTCTTATGGTATATTCCCATTCATTGAATCAATAGAAAATTCTTGTGTGATTTTTTTTTTTTAATCAAAACGCTTTTCAACCAGCTTAAAACCATGAAGTGCTGACCAAGATGGCAAGTAAGATCTACATATGGTAGTTCTTAAGTACGTATACTGATGTTCAAAATACTTGTAATAAAGGCATCTATTTTTCTTATGTTTCCTCCTTCTTTCCATTCTGTCCCCAAGACTCTTTTCTGGTACTGGTTAAATACTATGACAAGAAGTGCTGCAGTGTCAGAAGATCTCAGTTGTACTTCTTTGTCAAATATGCTTTTGTTGCTGTTTCTAATCAGACTAATCACTTACAGTTGTGCACCTCAAACGTAGAGGGTGCTTGTCTGCTTTTCTAATAACAGTTAGCAAGAATGACTTTTTATATACTCTGTCAGTACTTTTCTATGTATATCCTATGAAAAATAAGATGAAGTGGGATGCCTTTATTTCATTTGAAGAAAACTGCCTCAAAATATCAATACTGGAACTATGGTGTTCTAACGTTTATTCCTTGATCGCTTGTTTACTGACAGACCTGGAGTGAGTAAATTAAGGGAAAGAGATTAGACTATTAAATTTGAAATTGTTTTCCTGCTTCTTGCTTTCTGACTGTAGTATATTCTTGGCTTGCTGAAATAGGCATTTGCTCTTAAATACCGTGTGTATATGTTTGTATATGTAATAATGGTCAAAAAACACCTGCATCAGCTTAAGAGAATTTAACAATTCATGACACTTTTGTTGACTGTTAAGATGCTCTGTTGTTCATTTATTTTATTTTTCACTTAAATCCCTGACTTCTGAAACAAAGACTGAGAAATGTTAGCTTTTATTCCACAAAAGATGATTAGCTCTACTTGTTACAGCTGAAGAAGTGAAAAGGTGATACAGGTATATCACAAAAGCTAACAAATTCCAGTGAACACTTTTTTTTAAAACTTTTTTAGTTGTTTTTTTTAACCTGTTTGTATGAGATACACTGAAAACGTGACTGTAGCTGGAAAACATCACTCTGCCTCGTCTTATGCTGGGTCGTAAGCATGCAGTACTTGGGCTGAATTTTGTGGTTAAAAGTGGAACTTCCAAAATACGAGTTGGTAGAACAAAGTGAAAGTAGCCTGTTAGGTCTCTCGCATGGTTTTCTTTGTGATGGATACTGGTTATTTCTGGAGTTACTCACAGAGGCTAGCAGCAGAGGTCAACATAGGAAAATGCATTAGCAATAATGTTTGAGGCAATTCTGATGTAACTGCTTGGCAGTCATATTGGATGAGCTTTTCCCCTGCTTTTCATTTTTGAGGGCTGCTTTAAATATTTCTCATCCGGAGTTGAACAGATGGCATTTGCCATTGTTGTCAGTCTTTAGAAGAAAAAGTGTGGTTTTAAGATCTTGGTTAACAGAACTTTAAATTCATGTTGAGAAATAAAACCTAGAGACATTTAAACCAGTGTGATTTATGTGAAGCTGTTTCAAAAAGGCTGCGTTATGATAGTGGTTCATAATTCATACGCTGTGGGTTTGGTGGCACATGTAGGAAAGGGCACTGGATACTGTGATTGGATACCATCTTTTTTTTTCTCCTTCTCTAAAACAACGTAAGCAGTACAGAGGTATACAGTGAAAAGAAACTACAGTTCTTTTGAGGTATTGGTGAAGCTAAATGCAAAATGAGAGGAATACCTCTGAGACCAATTTGAAGGATAACAGTTAAAGGTCTTTTTTTGTTCTTTTTCCTCTTCCCTCCTCGGCACCCAATCTTTACCTCTAGTCTTTGTAGTAGAGTTGGTGGACTACTTCCATTGGCTGCAAAAAATAACCAGGAAAAACAAGCCTATTTTTAGTGAGCTTATATTACCATTCAGCTGTCCATCTCTAAATTTGCAGTGACTGACAGTTCATAAGTATTGAAGCTACTTCTGAAGATTATAAATAAAATAAATTAATTAAAATGTCAATAAATGAGTATTTTTGGTGGAAGGAGCATGACCTCAAAAAGTGTCAACGTGACTTTCTAACAATAAAACTTTTTTTTTTTCTTTCCAAAATGAATCCCTTCCTTTAGAACTTGAACTCAGGTTAGAATATAATTACATATATATTTCAAGATGCTACATCTCAGTCTTAATAAGTAAATAATGGTCACTTAAAACTAATTTTTAAGTCATATTTATTTGTATATTTATTTATTCTCTGTATAGTCCCAGGGATTTAAAAATTCTGTTAAGTTCCAATACTTGAAGCCTCTTAATTCTATGGGTGAGTGTTCCACTGTTTTCACTACCCGGAGAAGTACAACTTTAGTATGAAGGGATCAAATTTCTGGCAGTGTAAGTCAGAAATGCGGTGTTAAGCCAGCTGAGGCTGTGGTACTGCATTAAGGGTATGAATGGATACAGATGTAAGTTTTCTTAAATTTATCAGAATCTTGTGAAAATATGCTGTGTCATTTCACTGTTCTGGCAAATGCTCAGTGCAGAATTATGCTCATCAGAGAGATCTGGAATGTTTTAGATGTATGTATATAGGATGTAAGCACTGCAATTCTAATGACATCGTCTTATGAAACCTGCTTCAAAAGGTATAAAACTTCACTTTATTCTGAGCAGTTGGATGTAAAATGGTGGCAGCATGTTTTATTAGGCAATAGGAACAGAACGTGGGGAGCTGCTGCTGTTGGTTGCACTTTGCTGGTTGCGGATTCTGCACTTAACACTCCATTACATCTCCTGGCTGGTTTTGTTTTCTTGTCAGGTAGTACCATGCCAGCTGCAGTAAGACACAGGCAATGAAATGTGCTTTGTATGATCAGTTTGTTTCATGTTACAAACACCTTTTTGTTTTCTTTGCCCTGAAAGAATGCTTTCCCTCAAACACAGGTATGCTGCAGTAGCAATCTCATTGTATGTTTCCTTTCTGGAAGAAAGCATCTCTTGGCTTGTGAAATGCCCCTGGCTGTAGGACCAAGCAGAAAAATGTGGTGTTTGCATGCCTGCAATCTGTGTTTGTGCCTGCAGAACGCTTCAGTAACTTGTGGGGGAGATAGGACACGTATAGTATGCACACAAGTACTTAGTGAGGGAAAACTGGGGTGACAAAGATAAACATCATCAAAATATCTGGGACAGAAGATTAAATTATGCAGTATGAAATGAGCTGATCGTGCAGCTGAACACTGCCTTTATTTCAGAAGTACTGTTTTTTGGAATGATCTTTGAAAAGTGGAACATTTACTTCGTTCCAGCATCAGAATTAAATTCTAGACAATGAAAACTTGGCTCTCCTGTTTCCTGGTGTCAGGGGGCATATATTTCTGAAGGTGTAGTAGAATTTACTGTGGGGTAGATCTTAAAATACAAGAATATATTCTTAAACTTTCCATTCAAACATGCAGTAAGAGCTAGGCTCCTCCTTAGCTTGTCCTAGCCTGCTTAGGAAATACTTGAACCTGGACAACGTAAATGCTTTCAGTACAGAATAAGGCTGCGAATGGAAAAACTCTTTCACAGTAGCTATTCCAGGTACATCTGATTTTGCACAGTAGAGAAAGTTTGATTAGACTGATAAATATTGCATGGGGAGAAAAGGTTGGCCCTGAGGTTAGCAGCCACTCGTGGATCAGGTTGTGAGGCTCCTGAGTCACGTGTGGCTCCGATGGCTTTGCCTTTCCAGCACTGCAAACTGTAACAGACAGAGAGGTGCTGGGACCAGGAGCTCAGTCTTTGGAGTCTTCAGAGTGCTGGGAAATGCTGGCATTCTGAAAGCTTTCAGATGTTTTGCCTTGACTGCGTTTAAGGAGTGGTGTCGAGGCCACAAATCCTTAAATGTAAGACAAGACTAAGAAGGTGAGTTATGGAAACTTACAGACTTGCGCCTCTTTTTTACGGTAAGCCAATAAGCAATATATTTTTGCAAGATTTTGCAAATCAGTGCTTTTATTGACAACCTGGGAGTAGCTCAGGGATAAACTGGAATATAGGAGCAAAATTAATGTTTTAATATCTTTGCTTACATGTCCTGTTCTAAAATGCCTTCTACAAACTGCTGACTGAAGCAGTATTGGAAAGGGTTTTTGTCATTTTTTGAGAATATCCTTGCAAAATGTTTATTGGATATCTTTTTACAGATCTTGTATGACCTAGTTCTCTTAGGTTGACTCTACATTAGAGATTTAGCTAGTATTCCATTACGCTGATTCAAAATATAATTATCCTAGAGTACACTTCTGACCTTTTAACTTTTGTGCTGCAGTGAGTATAATGCCTACGTTGAAGAAAAAAGGAAACTGAAGGCCAAATTTTTACCCAGGGGAACTGAATCATCTGGGCCCTGGAGAAAACTGTCTGTGACCCGTGTGAAGGGAGCTGTTTGCTATCTGCATTTGTGTGTGTAATGTACGGTTAACTTTCTTGGCTGTTGTTGTATGTGCAGGAAGAGAAATTAGATGATGGGAAGGGAAGGCAAGCAATTAAATGCATACTAGGAACGTTTAGTGGAACAGCGCTAGTGGGTTGCCACTTGTGCATTATTTTGTATAGTTATTGCATGGCACTGATAACTGCACAAAAAGTCCCTTACATAGAGTGCAGGGCTCCCAGAGCATGTAGGGCATCATTTGCTGTGCAGGAAATCCGAAAGGTGGTTTCAGCCCTTCTAGTATAAGGTAGTACATATGCTTTTCAAGGTACATATCTCAGAGCAGCAGTTGGGCCTACCTTGAGAGGACAATGAGTTATGAGGTTGATTTAGTAAACATAATGTACTGTGCAGGAAAAGTAGACAAAAATAGTGCTACTCTTTTTGAGACAGAGACTGTTGCAGAGTGGGAAAGTGTACAAGAAAGGCTTACATAATGCTTGTCCTAGTCAGTAATGTTTCCTACCATTCTGAAAAAGACCATTGCTACAGACAATATACCTAGACCTTACACTTTTGTCTTTTACTCAAGATACCCACAGCCTATTCAGGTTATCCATTTAATTGCCAGATGTTTTCAGTCGATGAGAGAATCCTTCTCTCTCTCTTTTTTTCAGAGCTGAGTGAAAATAAGGAAGCATATGGGTTGCTACTTGTAACTCATCTCGGTGAGCTTCTGATTGCATCTCAAGAAAAGTAATTAATATTGTGCAGCCGTTGGCAAGGACATTAAAATTAAGAATTAGATTTATGCAAAGAGCTTTTTGTTATTGTGTTACTAAGCCCAAAAAGGCAGCTCATGGCTTAAGCGACATGGTGAGCTTATGATGCTTGCTGTTTATCTGATGGTCAAGGTTGTTTCTCAGCATGATGTCCCCTTCTGAAGGGATGAAGGGTAGAGAGAAAGATCATAACCTATATATCAGAATGCAGCTGACACCAGGGCAAAACTCACTGCATGTGTTTTATGCTTTTTTGTGTTAACTCAAAAACCTCTCATACAAAATATTGTGCCAGCAACTGAGGGAAGTTGCTGAATCCAAAGTTTAGGTTTACTTAAGGTGCATATATTGCTGATCAGAATTAAAATATGTTTGCTAAGTCTTCTACTCTAAAAAGGATTTTCATGCTGTTAGTGCTTTTAAATACACGTGAAAGAATGATTCATGAAAATGTTTGCCACTTTAAGTTGACTTGAAGCAAAATGCAGTATACTTTGAACAAGCCAGTGAAAATTTACTTTGAAAACACTGCATATCCTAAGTGCATACCCTGTACTACTTGTATGTATATACAGACTTAGCACATTCTGAATATAAGAAATTATGGAGTTCAACTGTGCTGTTCCATTTGTTCCATCTCTAGATTCAGAGAGCAGTGCACTGAGTAGCTTGTGAAAAATGTTTTCGTAAAAGAGAATGATGGATTTGGCGGCTTGTTAATATTTAATTAGAAATTCTTGCAGGTAAGATGTAAATATTTTGAAGTGTAGACAATCCAGATATGTCTTATGCATTTCTTAATGAGTTGATAAAAAGACCTTCCTTCTTAATTTGTTACACAGTATTTCTGGTTTGTTCTTTAATCACATGGCTCTTGGGATTAATATGCTACAGACACTAATCCCTTTAATTATGGTGCCAAATGAGTTTTCCTGTAGTTTTTTTTTCTCATTGAAATCTGTGGGATATCTTGTGAATGAAGTTGAAAGTAATGGGATCAAAACTGTGCCTTCAGTTACAAAAAATTTCTGTAGTTTGATAACGGGCTCCACAACAGTACAAAACATCTTGCCCTGTTTTTTTCAAGGGGTGGTAAAAACCCATCTTAATAAGCTGACTTGGAATCAGGAGTTGTCTCACAGTATGGCACTGGAAAGGAAGAAGGCGCAGGCTGAAGGGCTAAGACATCACCCAGATGAAGCCATAGTGTGCCTGGTCTTAGTGCTATTTACTTGCTCTTGCTGCTCCTGGGAGATTCCACGGGCACGATTTTGCTTTAAATTTACTTCGTTTTGCTGCTTATTCTTTGTGAGAGATACGATGCAATTTGTGTTTTAACCTCCACACATTTGTAAGAGATGAGCCATATTCTCTCACTGGCTGTCTACCACCTGTTATGTGATGCCAGGCTATTTCTTTGGGTGTTCTTGTTTTTTGTGGCCAGTGGAGTATGAAGGAGAATCAAGGAACACATGCTTTCTTGTATGGTGCCAGAGCATGTCCTTATCTGATTCCTTTAATTCTAGCAGACAGGCAAAATGATGCCTAACTTCTGTATTAAACTGATTGCCTGGTATTGGTAGAATGAATAGGTTCATTCTCAGCTCTGCTGTTAAAGTGAATGTGAAAAAGTGCCTTTCTTTTTAGTGTGAGGCAAAATAGTTTATTTTCTGCTAAAATTTATAAAGAGAACAGCCTCCACAGCCTAAGTGCTTATCCCTGAGTGTTTAGTTAGTTTGTACGTAATCTGACTAGAAGGTTCTGTGCTCTTTTGCATTCTCTTTCTTCTGCTGTCTTCCAGTCAGGCTTTATTAATATACTTCGGAGACCTTCCCTTTCAAGTGACATAAATCAAATACTACTTCTAAACGTGGATGTGGGCACTGTACCAACACTACTGGTACTGTGGGTTTTCCTTTGCCAGACTCCAGTTATTTGCACCCAAACCCTTAGGAGTTTGTACAGCTACAGAGAGACCAATTGAGATTTTTTTTTCAGTGTTTTGGTTGCTGTGTTTTTATTTTGGTGACTCATCTTTGTTTTAGGTAGCTTCTAAGCAATACTTTTGCATTATGTTTTTTGAAACTGGTAGAGGTAAATTTATGTTGATCATGAAAAGAAGAGAACATATGTAGTGAGTTGCATCCCACTTCTGGACTAGCGAGCGTGCCAGCGCTGCACATGGTGTTCAGGTGGCTCATGGTACCACTTGCAGCCTTCCTGCAATGTGTTCAGAGCCTGCTCTTCGGAGTCTGGCAGAACTTCCTCTATGCCTGGGTTGAAAGGTTGTGTTTGCTGCCTTTGTAAAAGGATTTGAGCAGCTTCCTGGCTGGTTTGCCAGATGGATCCACAGGATGAAAGGTGTGCCTGGAGTTTATGCTTTTGCAGCTTCCCTGTTGCAGGACTGGGAATGCTCTACTTCTGTGTTTGACTAAGAAAAAGGCTTCTGTCAGCTTTCTTATATACTGCCATAGCAACTGATGAATAACAAAGCAGGTAGTGTGCACGCCGTTTATGAACATAACAGTATGGAAGAGCAATTATTAGGGAAATAAGCAGAGCGGACCTATGTGTGAGTGACTTCACAGCCCCTGACAGTGGCATGTTTGGCATGGTGGCTTTTTCTCCAGACTTGTATGTCTTTGTGCTTTGCAGTTTATTTTGTAAGGAGATAATGATTTTTTGTTATTACAAGCATCATCCAAGAAATGCGTTCTTTTGTTAGTTTTGCTCCGGTGTAACACTTACAGTTTCTTCCTTTGCCAAACTGCAGTATTAGTGCACATTTCAAAAATAACTTGAAAATACAGTACAAATTGCTATCAGTCATCTGTGAGTTCCTCTTGAAGTACACATCTAGTTAACGCTTTCAGTTTTGAATATTTAATCCTTATAAAGTCATCAGAACGTCAGCCTTCATGTTGCACAGCAGTCCCAGTTGGTGATGGAAGCATCCAGTTGTTCCTGTGGTACAAGTGTGCATTTGGCCACATGGTAGTTATCCTGTGGTTAGAAATCAGTGTTCAGAGCTTTGAGAATGTTTTTACTCTTACGGTTTTGCTAGTTTTCCTGTTGCTCCAATTTATGGTGAAGTTTCTCATCTTGCAAAAGAAGTAAAGGAGCCTAAGGTAACAGGAATGGCAGAAAAGTATGCGGATTATGTGTTTTAGTTTTCCAGACAGAATGCTTGGCTCTTGCTCTCTGCTTTCCATTTGTGTAGGTTTTCTGCATTTAGCATTTCCAGATAAGAATACCATCCATATTTTACTCTAATGGATATGAGTTTTTAGAGAACAATTGTTTTAAGGATGAATAAACCAAACCTATCCCCTAACCTTGAAAACAACCCAATATTGTAATACAGATACTGTTTACATTGATACGTTGACACAATGGAAGGAAAGGATGCTGTTCAGAAGGACTTCAACAGACTTGAAAGGTGGCCCTGTGTGAATCTAATGAGGTTCAGCATGGCAAAGTGCATGGTTTTGCACTTGGGCTGGAGGAATCGCAGGCATACATACAGACTGGGAGGAACAATCCTTGAGAGTAGCCCTGCAGAGAAGAACCTGGGGGTCCTGATGGATGACAAACTTAACATGAGCCAGCATTGTGCTCTTGCAGCTCGGAAAGCAAATGGTATCCTGGGCTCCATCAGAAGGGGGTTGGCCAGCAAGAGAGGGTGGTGATTGTCCCTCTCTACTCTGCCCTCATGAGGCCCCATCTGGAGTACTTTGTCCAGGTCTGGGGCCCTCAGTACAAGAAAGACAGAGAGCTGTTGGAGTGGGTCCTGAGGAGGACCACAAAGATCATCAGAGAGCTGGAGCACCTCCCCTACAAAGACAGGCTGTGGGAGCTGGGCTTGTTAAGCCTGCAGAAGAGAAGGCTGTGGACTGACCTCATTGCAGCTTTTCAGTACCTAAAGTGAGCCTGTAAACAGGAAGGGAGTCAACTCTTTACAAGGATAGATAAAGGCAGGAGAAGGGGAAATGGTTGAAGGAGGGAAGATTTAGGTTGTATGTCAGGGGGAAGTTCTTTACTATGAGAGTGGTGAGGTGCTGGAACAGGCTGCCCAGAGAGGCTGTGGATGCCCCATCCCTGGAGGTGTTCAAGACCAGGTTGGATGGGGCCCTGGGCAGCCTGGTCACATATTAAATGTGAAGGTTGGTGGCCCTGCCTTCTTTGGGGGCGGGTTGGAGCTTGATGATGGTCCTTGAGGTCCCTTCCAACCCGGGCCGTTCTACGATACGTTTGCATTTGATATATTTATACATTACAACAGGACTTGTGGCATTGATTCTGAATGGAACACAGCTTTCATTCACTTTTTGGACTGGGGAAAGTTAAGAATGTGTGTTTTCTAAGATTCAGTATTAATTCATGTTTTATGAAAACAGAAGCTTTGCAAAAGATTGCATAAAGCTTGTAACTATTATTGATTTTTCTCACTAATGGAATAATGTTCATCTCCCCTCTTAACTGGTCTCCTGAGATTGTATAGGTCACACGGTAACATAATAAAATCAAACACAGACACGTTATTTGTTGAACTACACACCATGAATAGGAAATGAGAGAGACCAAAGTCATTTCAGGCCTCATTTTATTTAACTGTTGATTTTGTTCTTAAAAATAAATAAATATATATATTGCTGACTTTGTTCTTAAAAAAGAAAAAAAATATATAGATTCAAAAAGAGTATATCTATCTAATATGATGATTGGCAGAAACTGCTGCTCAGATGGAAGTACCATGCTGCTTTAGCAACAGTAGCTGACAGATAAAATGTTACATTATCATTTAAGTGATTGCATTGATATATGAAAATACAGGTCAAGATAATATCTCCATCCTTTCTATCATTCTTTGTGTCCTTTTTTCAAATCAGGTATGGTAGATAATATTGCAGGTGAGTAAAAGAGGGATTTAAGATGACATGCAGGCTGCTTTATGAATAGTTTGTTTCTTCATAAAATACAAGGTGGAGTAATATAGTTATGTGTTGGAAGAGAAGAGGTTCCTCTGTGTTTGAGAAGAGGCTTCAAAACAAAATTAAGACAAAGCTTTATTTTAATTTTCATAAGAATTAAAAAAAAATAATCTTATTTCTAATAACATAGAAGTGCTTCTTCCACCTTAGCTTTTTCTTCTTTTCAAAATGTATAAATACATTTGATTTTGAAAATAAATCTTTTTTTAAAAGTGATATATTTTCTTGTGCTGCGGGGAGTTCTGCACTCCTGCAAGTTTTCTTTGTCTTCTGGTCTAAGACTATGATCAGACTAGTTTTTGCCTCAATTAACATCATTGATGGCCCTCTTCATAGATTTTTCTTTGCTACTTAACATGTAGCGTTTTGGGCAGCTTGAAATTACACAACAGATAAGACCATAGTTCTGTTTTCATGTAATATTTCTAGCTCCATGTAGACAATTATTTTTCAAACAGAATACTGTTGAATTTTGGTTTTTTTTTAACATCAGAATGAATAGAACTAAACAGAAAAACCCAGCAACTTAACTCTGAAGTAGTTTGTGGAACTACAAATGCAATTAAGATTTGTGGATGTTTAACCAGTGGGATGATACCACATTTACAAGGTCTGTCCTGTGTTTGACTTTGTAAGTATTTGTAAGTGATTTGATGGGTTCTGGTATTTTCTGCTTATCTCTAGGAAGTAAGCACAGTCACATTTCAAATCGCTTTTCAAATTAAGTTCTATGTAGTAAAACTTTTAAAAGTAAACAAAAACAAAGAAAGCACATAAAAAGAGCCGTTGCTCCTGAAGCCTGTATCTTCGCCATTCACTTTAGGACCTGAAAGGCATGCCAGTTTTTATTAAATTGGTTATGGTGTGTGTTGTATTACAGTGGGCAAGGAAGTGTGCAAATGACTAATTGACTCAACGGTAATAAGTATGGAATAGCAAATTCACTCGAGAAAAGATTTATAGGCTTCAGTAGCAGACTAGAATTGATTCATTCCCAAGCAGCACCACCATATAATAAGGCAGTAGTGATATTCATTGGCAATTGAATGTTTAATCAACAGAGCGTCCCTTCTGGGGGCTTCTGTATAAATTCAGTGAAAAATCTGTTGTCCTTAAGTATAAAGAGACTCCCAGAGATCTGAATCAAAGAATTTATTTAATCTATGGGAGAAAAAGACATTTTTTTTTTTTTAATTTAGAAAAATCAATATATTTTTCTTAATGATTCCAATGCAACATTTTTATTTTTGCTGTTACAGGCATTTGTAGCTGCACAGCAAGGAACAGGGATATTTTACAGTGTTACTACAGTGTTACTACTAGTTACTACAATTCAGAGTAGATGAATGAACAGTTCTTATGCTATTGAAGAATCTGGGTTCATGCTTATTTTCTTCACAGCCAGTCATAGCTGTTTGTTGATAAGATGCCTGACAAGTTTATTTTAAATTACAGATTTTCTATGCCAGTGCCTGTATTCCCATATTAAAGCAAAATGCTATAAAAACATACACTTTCATCTAGAGTTGAGGATGCTTTCAAATAGATTTTATGGGATGGCTTTTCTAAAAGCATGCTCTTTTTTGATCCTTTTCTTACCACTGTCCTTCTTTTAAGACAGCAGCAGGTGGTTACCAGCTCTGGGGACAGTCGAGCAGCTCCATAGCTCCATGACCTATTTGGGATCGATCTCCTTCTGTGCCTTGGGCACCGCCAGCCACATCTTAGCTTATTTCAGTGGTATTATTGGTTCCATAACGCATTTTCTAGAATATCTTGTTTTCTGTTTATTCTTTAGCTGTGTAAGTATTTTTGCCATGATCCATACATAGTGAAGGATCTTACTTTGCTCCTTTCACATGTCTCTTAAAATACTGCACAAACGTCTTTTGAATTTTCATGAGAAAGTCTAAATCATCAATCTGGATTGTTCTCAGGGTTCTGTAAGGATCAGACACAGGTGTTTCTTCATCTGATGAAGATCTTTAATTGGGGGGAGGGGAGGGAGGTCAAAATTCTATTGATTTCTGCCTGGGCAGTTCTGTCTTTCCAACTCATTGCCTGAGAATTTGTAGTGACACCTGGAATTGGATGCAGATACTGATGTTAATGCAGCAGCTTTGGAGGCATAATTAGGACGATGAGTGGGATAATTCTGTGGTTAGATTCTTCTACCACACATGAAATTACAGCTTAGCATATAGCTCCCAAGCCTTGAAAACATTGCTGTTGATTGAATTCATTGTGAAATGTTCAATCCATGTTGAAATCTGAATGATGTTTTTAATAAAAGTAAATATTTATTGTAATCAAAATCCCTGTGCAATTGTTAAGCTACTGTTCCTGTATGAATCCGTGTATATTAGGTGTTCTTTTGCTCAGAAAATACAGACAGTGAATTGCTTCGTGCAGTGTAGCACATCTGTGGGGAATGGGAGCGTAAGGAGGGGCACTTGCAATTGGGTTTTGAGGAATGGAAATGTTGGCAGTTAGAGCAATACACTACACAAGGTACTAACATCATCTGTATCTACACCATGAACGATCTGCTAGCACCATACTGATTATGTACTCTTTCACTTAAAAAAGAAATGAAAGTCAGCGTTCGTACTGTTGATCTTGGTGAATCTGATGATATAATTTAAACTCTCAGCTGTTGTTTGCCATATGAAATGTGAAAAAGATTAATCTTCATTTGCATTCTGCCCTTCAATTATCAGGAGGTTCTCTACTATCTAAATATAACAGGGGATTACTTGTCCTCATTCAGGCAGAATTGCAGTTACTGAAAGCAGAGTTTAATTTCAGTGAAGTTGTGTGTATTGGAAACAAACTCCTGAATTTCCTGCATGATTCCACTTCTGCTATACGTCTGGGAGCAGAATAACAGTGTCCTCAGTGCGTTAAATGCACTAGGATGTAAATACAAGGTGTGCAGGGGTGGAAAGGTACTGCAGGTAATAGAGAAAGGAAATTGGTAGTTTCTTGGGGATGCTTTGTGGCAATGGTAATGTGATTTCAAAAGAGAAAAAGACAAATTTGCTGTCTGTGCAGTACGTATTTACGCATTTATTAAGTGCAGATAACTGGCAATTTAATGCAAATGGTTTAGTAGAACAGAGTGTGCGTGCTGGAATAGGTGATGTTTGAGCTATTCCAAAGCAGAGGTCTGACATGTGAGGCTCCTATGTTTATAATGCACAGTTCTAGGAACAGAGGCTGACCTCAAGGTCTAGCTTTCCATGCCATCATGACTGTAGTCTGCTGCTTTTTGTTGGTTCCTCTCTTCCTCCTTCCACAGATGTGGAGTCTGATGCTCCTGGGTAATGCTGTAAGGTGTGACAAACCTTTTCTGCAGCTGTGAATCAGTACTTTCATAGCATTAAAATTCATTTGGTATTAAGAGGCTTCCTAGAAACTTGAGTGACTGCAGCCGTATATGACATTGTTTACAGATATAAAGAAGTTCATAAGGTTTAGATTCCAGTTTGGGTATTTCAGCGTTTCTCCTGTCTCATCTTTTTCATTCCTGAACTGGCATGAATGATTCCCTTCCCCAATTAGTTATTTGTGAGGGTGAATGTTTGTCATCTTCTCAGAACTTTCTCTTAGAAAAGTCGAATGGCAACCATGAAAGACTTAAAATTAAATCACTACCAAATAAAATGTTCATAAAATTAAGTACTATTTCTAATCATGTGAGATAATGGAGGCCATCAATGGTCAGCTGTAATAAGAAAAAGAAAAGTACAGAAAAGCAATTAACTTTAATGACTAAGTGATTTCTTTCAATTTTGATCGAAGAATTCATTTCTTTATTTTCTCTGCCTTGAGTAGAACAGTAGTTCTTCAGGATTAATAGTTCTTCATTAGCAGTAGTTCTTTATTAATAAGGAGTACATAATATGTCTAAATAATCCCTTGCTTTGAGTTCTTTTGAACTCTTGGGTAATGTTTTGGTCTGAATTTACTTTCCTATGACATGATCAAAAGAAATAGAAGGACATCAGAGCAAAGGAATTAATTACTGCAAAGTAACTGTAATATTTCTATACAAAGCAGAAAATGTTTTGGAAAATGCCGAGGTACCTTTTTGTAGTCAAAATTAGTTTTCTTCTTCTAATTAGTTTAACATTTTAGAAGTTCTTGTTCATGAAATTTATTTTTATGTTGTATTATGTAATGTGGTGGAGGGGAAATGGAAATAGTTTAGTGTAGCTTTATTTCGTACATTTATGTCCAGTTTGAAATGACACTTAAAACTAGACTGGTATTAAATTACATTTTATAGTGTATTTACAGATGTGTGTGCACTAGCACTTGAACTGAGTTGACGGAAATCAGAATATGTTCTTCTGGAGTGGCTGGCAGCCAGTTTGTGACTATCCTACCTTTCATAAAATGCAGTGTTCTTTCAGGTATTACAAACTCTGAAACTGAAATGATGGAAGAAGAATGGGGAAGAAGTGATCCATCCTGTTCTGTTATGGCAGTGGTGTATGAGGAGTCTAAACTTTGCTAATTTGCAGTGAGGGATAGGCTTTAAAATACTTAAAAATCATCTGGTTCATGACTGGAAACAACACAACATGGAATATCAGTAGACATTGATGTTAAAGCAGAAAAATATGAAAACTCTGGAATTGTGGAGTGTTACTTCTGTGTATGGGGATTACTCATGTAAATCCTCTTCATGCAAGTGCTTTGTCAGTCTAGATGGACTGCATGCTATGCAAGGACCATAGTGTATCATTTCTTGTTTTCATACTCAGCGTTGCACATGTGCTTGGATGGCCGGATGTAGGGCTTAGTGATCTGGAGTGTGATAGAGCAGTTTACGCTGGTCTGGGGAGAGGATGTGTTATTTTGGGAGTTACCCTGGGCGTTCCATATCTTACTAGTAGACTTGCACTGAGGTCTCTCCCCCACGGAGCGACCAAATCATGTGTTTGCTGTGTAGTGGTTTCTATTGCTTGAGCAAGGGCACAAATTCCTTTTTTTTTTTTTTTTAATGTGTATAATGGATGCAGTAAGAGACCTTGTTTCATTAGCACGTATGGTACAGTTGCATGTACAGTTTATGTAGCATTGATACACAAAGCAGCAAAGATGAATTTTCTGCTTCAAACACAAATTGTTAGCACTTTCTTGTGGATCTTGTGTATATATGGTCACACACAGGAGTGTATATGGAAAGTATCACATAGGTATTTCAAGAGAGTTTTTTCCTTACTGAAGCATTATTCTCAACTGATCTAATGTATTACGAGTAAGTTGAAATAGACCAGAAAGCTTTTTAACCAGTTCATCAGTGGAAGTGACTAATTTTATAAGAGCTTGAAATAAGCTATTGCAGCAAAAATAGCTATAATGGAAAAGTGTAACAGTATTCTTCAGCTACCAAATTGAATGTAAAATCTATTACTTTACTCCACTAAATTTAATGTATTTTGCTATAAATTATTCTACAGGATCAAATGAGTAGTCTTGTCAGCGATTAACTTTCTTCTTCTCCATGATAAAACAGTGTCCTAGAAAGAGGTCAATAATGTTAATTTAAATTCAGCTTCTCAGAGGGTAGAGCTGAATATTTAAAATCAGGTTGCCTTGTGTAGGATCTCAGACTGGTCACTGGGGAGTGATCTCTGTACCTCTTTAGAGCTTGGTGGTGGAATTCTGAATGGGTTGGAGATCTTACGGCTTTTCAAGGCCTTCAGCATAAGTGTCTAACAAAAGAACACTTAACCACATTTTCTTCCGTAAATGTGTTTTCTCTGTTCATTCTTAGATATTTTTAGCTAAGGTGTTTATCACAGTTGACCCAATTGGGTAAGGCAATACAATGAAGTTATCTGGATTTCAGTAAATCCGGGTTAATTTTAGTTACAGTCGTGTAATCTGATTGGGAAGATTCTTGGAGGTTGAGCCTGAAGTGTGCGGGTATGGCAGTGCAGTAGTGAATATACCGATATGCCCCATACCTAATTGGTCTCTGGTCCTCTCTCTGGGTATGCTGGAATAATTACTACATGTCTGCATGCTTTGCTGATGCTGGATGGTTATTTGGTTTGCCCACAAAATGCGCAGTTTGTGGAGCAAGCAGGTCTGTCCACATGAAAAATTCAGCACTGCATGTATTATTTCTGTTAGGTGACTGGCTTTCCCTGCAGATCCTGGCTCTGTAAGCTTACTGCCTTTTCTACTGAGGTTTTTTTTTTCAGCCTAAAGTGCACGCAGTACGTAGTCCTAGGCAGCATAGTTTGAAGCAAGAGCCTATTTTACAACTCCAGCTGTCTAGAAGTTGTCTCTGAGCTATTTTTTCTCTCTAATCAATATTTATACAGGGAGGAAGGCTCATCTAGAGAAGATGGAACAAATTGTTCTTTTTGGCAGCTAAAGTAAGTGGCGTTGGATCCTGCCTTAAGTTTAGATTTTGAAACAGTGAGCTCAGAAACTCTTGAACTTGCCCAGAAGGTCACTGCTGCACAAACAGCTGGGTAGGTTTTTGGTAACTATTCAGATTGATTTTATTTTAGAGGAAGTGAGAACTTAGTTTGCATGCGTCACTTGTTTATTTCTAGTAAGGGACAAATTGAATTTCTGTAGGTAAAAGACCACTTTCTTGTGTTTTCTCAGGTGAAACTACATTCTTAAAATGTTGAAATGTATTTTCTTTGAACAAGAATAGTTTGGTTTTATTTCAATGCATGTTGGCCATTGTTATGTGGCATAAGAAGGTAACGTAATACAGAACATTTCCTTTTACGGCTGGAAGGGCTATGTCGGAAGGGAAGTGAATGACAGAGTTACTAATTGCCACCTTTTGCAATTTGTGCTTTATATGATATACGTCAGTTGAGAAATGAACTATTTTCCATTCTTTCATGAGAGGAAATGAAGTGTTTTAACCTTTATTTACAGTATGTGAGCAGCAGGGGAGACATGAGACGATCCCTTTTTTGCTCAACTTTTAGAGCCACCTGAAGAAATACATACTGGAGCTTTGGTAGCTGAGTTGAATGAATTTAACTTCAGCTATGCTAGACTAAAGTGTTTCCTGCAAAGAAGGCACCAAAATAACCCATCCCAACATTGAAGTGCCTGTTTGAGGTGGCTCTGGCATTACAAGAGCTTGAGGGCTGAGGTCCCTGGTCTGACCTACCAGATTACTGTGCAGTCTGTATACACAAGCTACAGCTCGTATTGCTTTCTATCTTCTGTTGGTAGTTTTAAATGCTTAGTGTTAGTAGTAGCATAATGTAGCAAAGCCTTGGCAGTAGTAATTAGCACAATATAAGACTGAAATAAGCCAGCAGACTGCTGTGCCAAAATTCAAACCTTAGTGTGGAGTCAGTCTTGCTGAAAAGATGCAAACTGAAATTATTTCTGTAATTTTGATTAACTTTTGAAACCTTTTGAAAACTTTTGAAAGAGAATGAAGGACTTGAAAAAAAAAATCTGTGAATGTATTTTCTGTAATAGACTGAACACTAGATAAACATTGTTGTTAATTGGGAATATCTGTGTAACCATGGCAAGTTATGAAGAGGCTGTAACCAGATAATGGCAAACAAATGGGAACTACTCCCTGAAAGCTCTTATTTCAGAGCGGATGCAGTTTATCTTTGTGAAGATGGTCTGGTGTTCTATAGGTTTCCTTGTTGATTTTGTGGCCTTTAATGAAGGATCTTAAGTGCTATCCTGTATGTTAGAGGAGAGGAAGTTAACTTTGTAGGTGATGGCTAGATTATTCCTTGTAGTTGCTATGTCACCATTAAAAATCCATGCTATGACAAAATTTTTAGTTCCAATACTCGTTATTGTATTAATGATAATTATGCTATAACTACAGTTTTATGCAATAAATCCCATTGTTTTTACTGGCTGATGAAGTAGAAGAACTCCAGCAGCTTCTTGACTCTCAGGAAACAAGCACAGATATTTAGTATCTTAATGTTACTAGAATAAGGCATACAAAATTGATCGCAGCCTTTTAATTTAAAATGTGTTTCTTACAATAATCATTAAGGTAAAAGCAGTATGAGCAGGACTAACCAACTCCAGCTAGTTCTCAGTAAGATGATAATTTATCAAAGAGCTTGCTGGAAATTTTTGCAGTGAGTGTTCCTGGCCTTCGTGAGTGGTTGCATAGCCAAGCCATTCTCAGTCTGTCATTTACTGAATATGTTCTGAAGAAGCTTTTTCATTAGAATTGTTACTGTGAAGCTGTTGGAGTTAAATTTTAATGTTTAGTGTAGTCCCTCAGAACTAAGTTGAAATTTTTTTTTTTTTTTTTTGAGGATAATGTTCCTCTGGCATAAATTAGTAGAATAACTTAACCAGTTCAGTGTGTGTACTGACCTGAAAACCAACAGAATCCAATGCGTTTATGACTGGTGCTAATTGAGCTTTTAGAATGCGGCTGGTTTAGACATATAACAAATAAGTTGGCGGCAATGTGCTGTCATTTTATATCAGATTGTGTTTGGAAGAGACCGCTTCTGCAAACTGGTCAGTCCTTAACCTCTGTTAACATCCCTAACAAGGAAACAACCAAACAAATTGTAGTATGGTGACCTGTTCCACTCAGCAGCACTATAAATTTACATCACACTCATGAGCCATCAGCAGATAATGACCTTCTGCCAGATTTGAACACAGAACATCAAGGTGTGAAGCTTTCCATTCTGCTACATGTCCTAAGGCTCTTAAAGGTATTTCTTTAGTACTTTCCTGGAAACAACCAAGAAGTTAAGAGCATTTACTCAGATTTTTAATTAATTATTTTTAAAATCTTTTCCAACTTCCAAGGAAATAGGTTTGTGGTAAATGTTGCAGTGATACAGGCGAAAACATTAACTTCTGCATCTTGTAAAGACTGGATATTTGAATCATTGGATAAGGGATCGAGCATGGATTTTTTTTTTTTTTTTTTTTTCCCCATTATTGGTATTGGTTGCTGTAGGTAATTTTGGGTTATGTATCCTCCTCAGGTTGTGTGTATGGCTTTGGTGAGTTAATAGAGAGAGGAGTCATGAAAGTGTGTTGGAGTATAAGATGCTATGCTACAGTGCATTAAGAGACTGATTCTGAATTTCTTTCAGTTAGGTGGAATAGTCTTGATGTAATTGGGTAATCACTAAGTACAGTGTGAAGGCCTTCTTTACAGAAATATTCAGCATTCTGCATTATATCTCCATAACTAGTATGAAACAAGTCATCATGTTACCCTGTGTTAGACACTTGTGTGGTTAGATGGTAGAATATAATTGTTTCAGCTTAGAAGTGTACATGGTTATTGTACTGATCTTTTACAACTGTTAGACACAATATGATGTCATCTTTTAAATCTTAGAGCAGGCAAGGCCCAGGTGAGAGTGTAATGGGAGCTCTGCAGTTTTAGTATATCAGAAAACCAGCCTGTTGTGATAGACAATGGGATGCATAGCGATCTTGCTCTGATGAGTAAGTAGTAACGCTCTCCTAACTTATTGTCCTAATCTGGAAATGTTCATGTCTTTATTTCAGTTTTGTCAACTCAAGAATGGTGTGGGTGGAAGATTAAGTCAGGCTTGAGTTAAATTGAATTATTCCCCTCTGTGGATTGAGTAAAGGTTGTGAAGCCATGGCTTTGCCTCCTTCATACAGCAGATTTAAAACTAGTAATGAGACTGACTTCTGTCCAATCAGAGTCACTGGTGTATTTCTGCAAGATGTGGTCTTACATCTTATAGTGTGAGTGTCAGGAAGATGTGGATGGGGCACAGGGGAGAAGAAGAAAGAGGACAAGAAAGCAGTTAGTGAATAAAATTTCTGTATGTACACTTGAGTTGAATATTCGGGGTTTGTATTCAGTAGAACTGTGACAGCAAATGATTTATCTGGGGTTGGTCTATAAAAGCCAGCCTGTGGCTTGTAGCTCTGGGAATTCCAGATGCAAGATCTGCATTTCAGAGGGGGAAAAATGCTTTTTTTAAATCGGGCAGTGTTCAAAGACCCTCATTTACCTTTAAAATGAATAGAGGTTTTCTTCAATTTTACAGATTTTTGAACCAAATCAATCTAACCTGTTTTCATGAAATGATCTTTCCTTTAAGTTTTCATTGTGTTCTGCATCAATACACAGCCTTTAACTTCAAGGTCTTATTACTTTTTCTATAATGAAAGATTTAATGGAGGTGAAAAATAAATATTCACAGTAAGATTTTTTTTTTTTTTAAATATTATATGGTGGGAAAAAATTGTCTTCTCATCATGTTACCTCTGACTAAGGAGTTTAGCTAAGATCAAGTGTCCACTCATTAGGAATTCTTTTGAAATCTGTCATGAAACTGTATTAAATGTAATTATTTGCTATTTCTGTGAGTATGCTGTGGAAAAAGTATAACAGCTCCATTACAATTCACCATTATAGATGCATTAGTTAATAGACACTGAAACCCTATTCATGAAAATGGCTCTCTGCATTCTTTATCAAGGATCATCTTACTGATTTTAAAATAATAAAGAAACCCTAAAACCTGCATCTGCATAGGGATGTCACCCCTTCTTTCGAGAAGTTATTGACAACGAGGGGCAATATGCTGCTGGTACGTGAGAATAAAAAGGAGTACTGCTACGTTGGCGAAAACCAGGAGGCTTGTCACCTTCCGTATCCTGTGCTGCAAATGGAGCTTTGCCCTGCCTGCTTTGTGGTCCCAGGGATTACAGTTTAAGTACTGGAAGGAATTCATTAACTACTCAGTAGTGCTGCATAGAAACAGGCCCAACTGAGACTTGCCAGGACTGGCTCATGTTGTTTTATGTTGATCAGTTACAACTCCAGTGCATGAAGCATATCTCTCCAACCTGAGTAGTTAATAATGCATCCTTTAGGAAAAAGTGACAACTAACAAGCAAAGGAAATTAGTTTTTTTTTGAAGGTAGACTGGTTTTGAGAATAACTTCTCCCTTCCCAGTAAGTTGTTAGTGGAAAGAGCCCTGGAAAATGGCAAACGATTTGGATTTACTGAGTTTCGCTTCCATTTGTATATTTCTAGATGCAGTAACAGAATCTAAGATACTAATGGAAACAGTGCGTCTCTAAGTATGCTTCCAGGAGCAGAGTTCCAACTCTTATGCTGTTCCAATGTCCAAAGCAGGATGTTGTAGTTAAGTTATGCCAACTCATGGGCAAGGCATCCCATTGAAATGACTCTGCTGGTTTAGGGACTGGGTGCTTCCCCATCAACGAGCATGGGAATCTGGCAGTGTTAGCAGTGTGTGTGCTGTCACCTCCAAATCAGGCGCTGAATTAGTGCCCCTAAGCCTGCTCACCCTTCCAAAGCAGGAACAGACTGTAAGGACCCTTTGAATAAAATGTGTTCTATGCACAGATATGCCATCATTTGAAACATTACTTCATTTCTTAGTTCCTTTTCTTGTGTGTTTGTGTGTGTTCTGGAAAGGTAGTCAGGTAGTAACCTTTATTACTCTGGCTTTGTTCTGCTTCTTGGGGAACACTAGGCATTAATGAAATGTCAATGACTATTGCAGTTCAATTTTCTTATCTAATTAGAATTAAGTAGCTAGAGGGCTTTGAGAGACTAAATAAAAGGAACAGAGATGGTTCACTTTGAAAAGGTGTTCTTGCATTTGCCAGATCAGTTTTAATAGCTATTGTAAAAAAAAAAATCTTGATTTTTTTCAAAGTTCATCTTTCAGTCTTTCACACCAGTAAGAGATCAGGTCTGGCTGCCTTTTATATAGTTTCTGTTCATTTATAGTCAAGTTACGTGGTTGTCAAGCTAGGTAAGCAGATCTAAACAGTGAAGCATTTTTATGATGATGTCTTGTATAACATTTAGATATTTTAAATCTTCCTTTAGATTGTAATCTACTCATTTACCATTGGATGACTAAAAGTTATGAGAAAAGACTTGTAACGAAACTGAGCATTTACTTTACCAGTCAAGATGGAGAGGTCTGACTGGGATGCAAAGATGTGAAGCTGATGAAGCCTTAATGGGCAGGCATTTCTCTGTGATAGTTTGACTGCACAATTAGCTGAGCTTTATTATGATACCAACTTCTGTAATCCGCTTACGTGGTTGCAGTCAGACTTGTTTTAATTTCTTGCCACACACATTGCTTCATCCTGCCACAGAAGGCCGTGCAAGAACTCCTTTCAGGAGCGCTTCTCAGCATGAGCTCTAGCTGCACTGTGGAGATCAAAGGTAATTGCAAAGAATTACTTTCTTAAAACAAATCTTAGAGGCCTGGGATACCAAGCAGAGCTCAAAATATTTATTTGTCCAGACAGACCGATAATATTTACTTGGTTATGCAATAGGTGTGAGTTCCTTTTCATGGGGAAGTTTTAGTACAACTGTTCTTTGTGTGTATTCAGCTTTGCCAGTTCTGTTTCTGCTCTTACACAGTTGGATGGTTTGTCCCACGTTTCATCTCAGTGTCTGTGTACACTTGAAATGTAACAGTTTCATGTAGGTGTGATTACAGGTGCCTATAGTAATTTGGCTTCCTTAGTAGTTACTCATCTTTTAGGGAATCTGTCAAACATTTGGTCTTTAGTCTTCCAGTCTTAACAAAATAATTCTGTGTATGTACACTTCAAATGATACTTTCTTATCTGTAAAAATGTCCCCAGTTCAGTTTTTCAAGAGGTGTAACTGAAGTCAGTCAAATTTTGTGTAGATCCTTAAAATTCTAAACAGCTTTCTGGGGTACCTTGTAGGATGGGATGTTTGGCAAACAGGTGTCTTTGATTGCCTTTGTGCACCTGAGAGGTTGAGTAGCTTTTGTGAAACAGCTTCAGGAGAAATAGGTGCCAGCTAGATGATTCAGTTTCCTGTAGCAGAAGTTTCCCCCTTATGTGAACGTTATCTTTCTCGTTTGCTTTATGTCTGGTTTGGATCTAGCTGACTGCTTGTGCTCTTACAGCTCCTTTGCTTGAATGAGGGAGCTACTCCGGCTTGTCTGTGGATTGTAATACGGGGTTTCTATCTTCAGTTATGGTGGCTCAGTAAGCAATATACTGAGAGTTTCACTATGTGAAGTGGAGTGAGATGTTCCGTTTGTATTCTGAAGGGTCCCTGAAAATGCACGCCATTGCTCACACATATTTCTGAATCAGAAAGTGTTTGAGAACCAAGTAACTGACCTAAATGCTGTCTGCTCCAGCTGCAGGTGCATCTGCCTGCTGTTACTCTGAATTCATGTCCTCAGGGATACTTGCAGAACTGAATTCTGGTCCTCAGGCCCAGCTGTTTCACTCATCTGTTGTCCTCTGTTGAGCAACACTACTTACAGGTGTAATGGTTATCTGTGTATGTGTGTAGGCACATTGCAGTTACTTTAATACACGGTGCTTGGTAGCTCCTTATTTGCTTTCCCACCATTCACAAGCTCAGCTGAAGAGGTGCTGGCTTTTACAGAATGAAAAGTTTTCAGTGAGTTTTTATGTAGTGCTCTCTGGAGAGAGAGAGAAGCCTCTTATTGAAACCTCTAAAGTGGACCTTTTTTTCTAATGCAGTTGAGTCACTCTTGTACTATAGTAGCCTCTTGTGTTAAAGGAAGCTAGTGCTGTGCATAGCTGGATTTTTTTGTATTGCTCACCTGCAAATCCTCAAATTGAAAGGAAACTGCATCACAAGCATGGAAGTACCCCCTTTCTTAAAATATATTTATTCCTGCTAGAAGATGCTAAATATTAAGACTTACTTAAATAATTTGGGCTTATTTTTTTATTCCAGTGTAAGTAAAGAGGGGCTAATAATTGCATGCTTTTGGTGTATGTGCCTTGTTTGTTTGTTTGAAGCATGCTCTGGCTCGGTATTTCTCCAGAGATCAATCTAAAAGCATAGCTTTTGACCCTTCTCTGCCAAGTATAGAAGAAGAACCAGCTACTGATGGGGAAATCATGGAAAGAGGAGTACTTCACAGTAGTTTTTGGGAATAAGTAAGGCTGTTAATGTAGACAGTCCAAACAAATTAAAGTAATGTCTTTGTGTTCCTGGAAGAAAAAAGAAAAAAATAGAATTATCACTATTGTTCCTGTGTCTGAACTTCACTAAAGAGAAGAATAAAGCTTGAAATCTTTTTTTTTTTCTCTTTTAATTTTTTAATGGAAACTTGTCCAAATTATATATTTAGTGTGCTCTAACTGTGAAGTGTCCTTCAGATGAAGGACAACTTTCACCATAATTGTGATTTTGCTGCTCTGACATGTCAGTGTCAGGTTTCAGAATGCAGTCATCCTAGATGTACAGTGATGTTGGTTGCTATGGGAAGAATGTGTGAAATGAAACTCACTTCCTGAATGAACGGTCAGGCACAACGGATGTTTTCTGAATTGAGCAATGATCAGTTGGTAACTCCAGACCAGAAAGCCAGCTGTCTATGTATCAAATATAAAATATGATAAAAATTAAGAGGAAAGATATTATTGATAAGAGATTATTAATTCCTCCCTGAGCTAATGCCACTGGTACTTTCTTATCTCCTGCAACATTTGGACATGCAGTTGTGGCTACAATGGCTATAATTCAAAAATTTGAAACCAACAGAGTGGAAATGACACAATCTTTTATTTCTTTAACTAAACTCTGAAAAAGCTAAATTCATTACTATTGTAATTTATGCCCAACTGAGATAATAAGACTTGTATTCTTTTATCCATTATCTCCAGAACTGGAAAGCTTTCATCATCTGGGATTTCCTTAGGTGACCAGCAGTGGTAGAAATTGAATTGTCTTCATTGAAAGAAATAAGCTTTATATTCCACGTCCTTAGAGAGCTTAGTCACTGAGCTAGCTTCAGTTGAAACAACGCAATTAGACTGCTTTTGATTTGTCTCTGCAAATTTATCAGCATCTTTTCCACATCTGCACTACTTTGCTATCAGTGTTCCTGAATATATGCATGAAAAGAAATGTTTCATACGGAATGAGAAGCGTGAGCTTGGATTTTTCAGAGAAAATATACAGGTCAGGATGGTTTTTTTTCTTTTTAATATGTTCTCTTATCTGTCTAATTAAATTTATTAATACTAAGACCGTAAACTAGCACTTTATTAGTTGGGAAGATCTAAACTTTAGTAATTATCATGGAACCCAGAAGAAATGTATGTTTTAATGGTCTGCCAATGTATATAGTAAGGGAACTTCTCCCCCATCTTGCTGGGGCTGTAATCAGTGTAGTGGTACTAGCTGTACACATGCACTGAGATATCCTGCTGGTCATGTTGGTTACACTGCAGAGTACAGTTTAATTGCCCCCCCCCTTCATTTTAATTATTATTCACATGCAATGTAAAGGCATGCCTATATTTATACCCTTTCTGTAATGTCTATTTAAATATTAATACACAGCCTATGAAGGATTCATATGAAAGAATATCTTCCGAGATGCCACTTAGTAATTAGGTTTTTAAAATTTATTTCTAAAACGAAAAAATGATTAAAAATTCAAGTAATTGGTTTCTGTAGAACGTAACTGTGCAGCATTTCACAAATACTTTTAAAGATTTGTGTTTTGTTTGCAGCTTTTAATTGAAATTTTCTTCCCTTGAAGAAAAGGAGGGCTGCTCGTTTTGCTTTATTCAGCTTTGAGAAAAGATAAAGATGAAAAGCAGCGTTATTGGAAGCCCATCCTTTCTATGATTTAAATTAGACATCCCCTGACCTGTGAGTTACACAAGTATTCTGTCATACTTTGGAGGTAAAATCTCTAAGGATAGAGCACTGCTCTTGTCTTCTTGAAAAAGAAGAACATGTATCCTTTCTAGAGCCTGTTCTCACATTTTCTGGTATGCTGAAGTCTCTTCTATTCTTTCTCCTTCTCATTCAGCGTGGCATTGACAGTGAGCGTGAGGACAGAAAGCTTTGATCTTTTCCCTGTAGTTCATAGAGAAGACACAAAGGTGAATGTGATGTGTTTGGTTTCCTGTATTTCTTCCCAGAAATCCCAAGGCCTCTGTACGACTTATCAGGTTGTTTTGTTCTCTGACAGGCAGCACACTGCTAGCCACCAACGTCATCAAATTAATGTGACAGTCTTCAGTATCATATTTTTTTTCTGGGCTATGGTCTACATCTCCTCTAACATCTTCATATCCAGTTTTCTAAAAGACATCGTTCATATCCTTAGTGATCAGATGTGCATTGGAAAAAATGACATTCTTCTATTTATTCCTGTAATTTGCAACACATATGAGAGTAAAATACCTGCTTTTATTGAAAAAAATAAAAAGTTTCAGACTAGGCTTCAAGAATATCTTTAGCGTATAACTGCCTTCATGGGTGTGTCAGACATCAGTAAGCCAGCATGCTCCTTTTGTTCTGAAATGGTGCTTTCTTTTTCTGTATTATTTAAGACTTGTTTCTGTAATGAGATAAAGATCTTGCACATATCTGCTTTATACTTCGGTGCGTGTATGCAACTGGATTAAATATATTTCCTATTCTAATTCCAAAATGAATTAGTTACTTAAATTATAAAGTTCAAACCTAACACCTCAAGCACCACACATCGCAACTTTGCTGTGGGTTTTTAAAACAGTCATTTTTCAGCTGTATAACTACAGTAACATCTTTCCATTCATTTGCTATCCAAAGTAAGAAACAGGCACTATGTGCAGCTGTGTGTGTATGTGTCCCTGCCCCCTAAAGAGATAATAGTGGTGTCTTTTCCCTTGCATGGAGGTGGCGTTATCCAAGACATTTGTGACCGCTTCTGTATTATTCAAAGTCTGCCATGAAAATACTCCAGATTAGCTAGTCACAATAACATAGATAAGGCTTCCTTTGGTTAAACTGGATGGATACCATTTTGTACTTTGTTCTTCACAGAGTAAACCTATTTAATTCTCTGTGATATCAATTATTTTAATTGATATTTCAGTCGTTTCAATTATAGATGAAGCCTTTGCCAATATTTTCTTTGTGGCTTAATAAGGATAGTGATTTGATAGGAGAAGGAGTCACCTCTCAGCTGGTTTTATAACCCTTATGAATAAAACTTAAAAAAAATCCCTCCAGGGCTACATGCTTGAAATGTTTTTTCAGGACCTGTACTGGAGAGCAGGCTGTTACCTGTTGAT
This sequence comes from Gallus gallus, assembly GCF_016699485.2. Taxonomy (NCBI): domain Eukaryota; kingdom Metazoa; phylum Chordata; class Aves; order Galliformes; family Phasianidae; genus Gallus; species Gallus gallus. The sequence goes on from NC_052540.1 coordinate 5,782,678, forward strand.
CTGTTACAGATGCATCTCCTTCTGACAACTAAATACGTACAGTGTGGTGGGCATGGGATGGAGTTGGAGTTTCAATGTGAGGAGAGAAATAAGCACTTTAATAAAGATTACTCTTTGCTTTCCCCCTGGTCAAATCTACAATTTTCAGAATTAGAACATTGCTGCTTATTACTTTTCCTACTCAAATCAGTAGTTGCTGACTCAGTAGGAAAAGAGGTAATACTGCAATTTACTGGAAGATTCCACTCTGCTTCTTTGAGCTTCTGAACTGTTGCTTTATGTGAACAAATCATAGCAGTATTAGGGGTCTGTAGTGCTTGTTTCCTTACTTACATGACTGTTTTATACAAGTTCTGGGGCATGATTTCATCTCTCAGAAAACACTAGTTTCCATTTGTCTATTTTATGTCCTATCTCATAATGTGCTGCAGGTATTTTAACTGATCCATCTGGAGAATTATAAGATATTTAACTACTGTCTTCTGTTTATGTAGTGGAAATTTTTCCTCTGGGTGATTTTATTATTGTAACTTGTTTGTGTACAGTAATCTCAAGATAGGTCCTCTTCATTTTTCTTACATGCCTTTTCTTTTTATATTGTAAAATTCTCCTGAGCAAAGAATCCCTTACTGCAGTCTACGTGCAACCACAGCTTTTGGTTTTTTGTGTTAGCTTTATTAAATTGAAAGTAGTTAAGGCTCATATCTTCTTTTATCCATTATTTGTTAAAGGCTAATCTGTTATATTTCTATCATCTTGATTGGGTTTACCAAGCCCTGAAGGCAACTTCAATCTGTCCCAAATTCTTCCTTCTTAGCGGTAATTTGGGGAAATGTAGTAGTAATAATATTCCTGATTTGTCTGTGCAGTCTACCTATGACTGAGAACTTGTGTGATATGTATGCAAAGGCTTGTGTTGGAAGTATGGCTTTAGGATCTCTGTTGTTTCATCAACTCTGCTCAATACTTTTTTTTTTTTAATTGCCATTTTCTTAGCATTCTGATTATTTTCTATGCATTTCTCTAACGCTTGGTTATATTGTATTTGCTTCTGTTTTCACATTTCCTTGAACCGTGGACTACAGAGGAGCATCGTGATTCTGTTTCTTCAGTTGCTTGTGTTTGACCTGCGTGTCTAGCATAAAAATGAAGTACTTACTTACATTTTGCTTCTCTTCAGTTTGCTTCTGCACCTGTGCTTCTATGTTCTGTTGCTATACTCTGAAGCTTGGAGCAAATACCCATTGTGGGAGCCTTTTGAACTTCTTTTCACATTAATTTTAGAGGAAGAAAGAATATAATTTGCTCTTCAAGTGTTTGAATGCCATCTAGTACACCTGAAGGAGCTAAGATGAATTTTTGTGAATATGCCTTGGAATGTCTGAATGCTTCAATTCCACTGGGAACATTTGGCTTGAGAAGTGGTGGATTTTGTAGCTTCCCACTCAGATATTAAACTTCTCCATGCAGTCAAAGGAGCTCATTCTATTAACAAAGATGTGGTATAAATTTCTCTCTTCTTAAATTCAATTTCAGCTTGCAGCTGTTCCACTCTCGAAGAGATGTGCTTCAAGATGTTCCTTCCTCCTTTTGTTCAAGGGTTTGGAGACTAGATATTCAAACTTTACAGAAAAATCAGGACATTCCATTTAAAAAAAGGAATCTACATACCTTTTCACTAAAAAAAACACTTTCATCACTTTTTTTTTATTTTTTTGCCCTCTGATGAAGCAGGTGAAGAAAAGAGAAACTTTTGAGCATGTATAGTCAGAGTAGATAATAGAATTCATGTGGAATGACAAATTGTACATTTCATGGGGAGGAAAAAAAAGTCCTGCACCAAGAAAAGCCTTGCAGCTTGGTTCTTGGGAAGAATGAGGGCTTGTGTAGACTCTGGATATTTGAAATTGCTCCTGTAGCTCACTACTTTGCTCTTGAGGGAAGTAATATATTCCTGTGTCAGTCAAGAGACTCCTGACCCCTCTTCTCCTGCAATTTCTCACAATTGAGGATTGTCTTAACTCAAGATGAAAGCCTGGTTTTGAAACTGGAAGGCAGTACATCTGCTGGTGGTTCGTGGAGAGCAGATTTCTTAAGTGGTTCCATTCAGCAAGCCATTTTCTTCTAAAAGCTGAGACAGACTAAGAAGCCAGAAATAGCTGCACATTTTTTCCTATACCTTAATCAGTATGTTCCTATGCCCTATATCAGATATATGTACATACAAAATCTTACATACAGATCAACAAATTCAATTTTTTTTTTTTCCTGAAATAATAATTTTTCTCTGTACTTAGCACAGGAATAATCTCCATACGATTATTAAGAAAATAAATATCAATGAACCAAAGATCTTCCATCAATCTGTTCTTCAATGTGTAAACTGAACCATCAGCAAACACTGCTTGCTTGTACATGTCTGTATGCCTTCCTTGGATGTAACAGTGGCTGAAACATTACTAAGATGTATTTGCCAGTGTGTGCCAGATTCTGTGCGTGTTCTTCTGCCGATGGGCACAAATCGTCAAACTGAGCAATACTGATGGTAAGTTGTGAGGATCTAGAGCGCTTCACTGGTGCAACATGAACACAACACAAGAAGTATGTTTCTGCTCTACATTTTGATATTAGTATTGTACTGATAATGAATGACATACAGGCATGTGGACTCCTATTTTCCCAGTAAAGAGTGATACTAAATTCCTTCTGATTTCTGGGAAATTTTAGTGACAGAACTTTTTCTGAATGCTATTTTTTGTAAACATAACTTTTTTCGACTCTGCTATTTTTTCTGTTTTTTCTATGAATAGGCAGATGAATAGGTGGATGCCATTTTTTTCGCACTCTAACAAAAGGCACCAAAGGACCTTCCATGCAGCCTTTGCGGTTAAGCATTTCCTTCTTAACTACTAGAAGTTAACAAGATTACGTAAATAAGCAGATACTGAGTTGTTCTGCAGAACTATAAAAAAACATTTACTAATATATTCAAATATAATTTTACAAAGTATGAGCAGAAATTATATTTTAAATGATAAAAGGATTTATTAGCCCAATCTAGGATGTTAGGAACAGTAATGCTCTTTAAAGATTAAAGGTTTTTTCTTCATGACTCAGTCTTAAGCCAATCAGGAGTTTAACGCTCAGTTGAAAATATCTGGCGTGTAAAGCCTGAGTATTCCATATAGAATATGTATTTATTTTAATTCCTTGAAGATATGAGAATTTCCGTTCTATTAAAAAAAATCTGTTAAATGAGTTCCTTTTTGTTCATGACATGATGCTATTCTAGTAAATATTATTGTGTCTTCGTGAATGCTTTAATTTTTTTAGCCTAACTAGGGCTGGCAAGGGAAGTTCAGATGGCCATACTGGAGGGGATTCTGTTCTCTGTGCATCAAGTACAACATGTGTAACAGTTCTCAAATACCACCTTCAGTGAGGATTTCAGATCAGAAATTGGGATCTCTCTTGGGGGAATGTGTTAGAAGGCAGATTCCATCTGTGACATGGAAGAGCATGTGACATGTGACATGGAAGAGCAGGAAAGTGTGGGAGGGAGCTGCCTCATGT